>NW_012290477.1:0-11964 GCF_000151885.1 Dipodomys ordii | reverse complement strand
GAATCATAAGAATAAGTCTAAGAAGCAGAATCAGAGGGAGTAGGAGAAGACGGAGAAGGAGCAGCAAAAGGAGAAGCAGAAGGAGAAGCAGAAGGAGAAGATGCAGAAGGAGAAGCAGTAGAAGCAGAAGAAACAGAAGCAGAAGGAGAAGCAGAAGTAGGAGAAGGAGAAGGAGAAGGAAATGCAGCAGAAGCAATAGGAGAAGCAGAGGGAGAAGAAGAAGCAGAATGAGAAGCAGAAAGAGAAGCAGTAGAAGCAGAAGAAGCAGGAAAATCAGAAGCTGACGAAAGAGAAGAAGATGAAGAAGAAGAAGAAGAAGAAGAAGAAGAAGAAGAAGAAGAAGAAGAAGAAGAAGAAGAAGAAGAAGAAGAAGAAGAAGAAGAAGAAGAAGAAGAAGGAGAAGCGTAAGGAGAAGCAGTAGAAGCAGAAGAAGCAGAATCAGGAGAAGCAGAATCAGAAGAAAAAGAATAAGCAAAAGAAGCAGAAGAAGAAGCAGTGGGAGAAGCAGAAGAAGGAGAAGGAGCAGCAGAAGGAGAAGCAGAAAGAGAAGCAGAAACAGAAGGAGAACAAGAAGGAGAAGCAGAAGAAGCAGAAGAAGCAGAAGTAGAACAGAAAGAGGAGAAGAAGGAGAAGCAGAAGTAGAATCAGAAGAAACAGAAGAAGAAGAAGAAGAAGAAACAGAAGCAAAAGAAACAGAAGAAGGAGAAGAGCAGAAGCAGAAGCAGAAGGAGAAGCAGAAGGAGAAGCAGAAAGAGAAGCAGGAGAGAAGCAGGAGAAGTAGAAGAAGCAGAAGCAGAAGAAACGGGAGAAGCCGAAGAAGCAGAAGCAGAATCTGAAGCAGGAGAAACAGAAGAAGCACAATCTGAAGAAGAAGCAGAAGAAACAGAAATAGTAGAATAAGCAGAAGCAGAAGCAGCAGGAAAAGCAGAAGAAGAAGAAGGAGAAGGCCAAACAGAAGGATTAGGAGTAGGAGAAGCAAAAGGATAAGCAGAAGCAGAAAGAGACGCAGAAGGAGAAGCAGCACGAGAAGTAGGAGAAGCAGGAGAAGCAGAAGAAGCAGAATCTGGAGAAGAAGAAGGAGAACCAGAAGGAGAAGCAGAAGCAGAAAGAGAACCAAAAGCAGAAGGAGAAGCAGAAGGAGAAGCAGAAGAAACAGAAGAAGCAGAGGCAGTTGCAGAAGAAGCAGAAGATGCAGAAGCAGAAGGAGAAGCACAAGGAAAAGCAGAAGAACGAGAAGGAGAAGGAGAAACAGAAGGAGAAGCAGAAGGAGAAACAGTAGAAGAAGCAGAAAAACAAGCAGGAGAAGAAGAAGCAGAAACAGAAGTAGAAGCAGAAGAAGCAGAAGTAGAAGAAGAAGCAGTAGAAGCATAAGAAGCAGAAGCAGGAGAAGCAGAAGCAGAAGAACAAGGAGAAGCATAAGAAGCAGAAGCAGAAGCAGAGGGAGAAACAGAAGGAGGAGAAGGAGCAGCAGAAGGGGAAGCAGAAGGAGATGCAGAAGGAGAAAGAGAACCAGAAACTGAAGGAGAAGAAGAAGGATTAGTTGGAGAAACAGAAGAAGCAGAAGCAGAAAGAGAAGCAGAAGCAGAAGGTGAAGCAGAAGGAGGAGAAGGAGAAGGAGAAGCCGAAAGAGAAGCAGAAAGAGAAGCAGAACGAGAAGCAGGAGAAGCAGAAGCAGGAGAACCAGAAGCAGAAGAAACAGAAGAAGGAGAAGAAGCAGAAGCAGAAGGAGTAGCAGAAACAGAAGGAAAAGCAGAAAGAGAAGCAGGAGCAGCAGAAGAAGCAGCAGCAGAAGAACCAGAAGCAGAAGAAGCCGAAGAAGCAGAAGCAGAACCTGAAGAAGAAGGAGAAGCAGGAGAAGCAGAAGAAGCAGAATCTGGAGAAGAAGGAGAACCAGAAGGAGAAGCAGAAGGAGAAAGAGAAGCAAAAGGCGTAGGAGAAGCACCAGGAGAAGCAGAAGAAACAGAAGAAGCAGATGCAGTAGCAGAAGAAGCAGAAGATGCAGAAGCAGAAGGAGAAGCAGAAGGAAACGCAGAACAACGAGAAGGAGAAGGAGAAACAGAAGGAGAAGCAGAAAGAGAAGCAGAAGAAGGAGCAGGAGACGGAAAAGCAGCCGGAGAAGCAGAAAGAGCAGCAGAAGGAGAAGCAAGAGATGCAGAAACAGGAGAAGCAGAAGAAGAAGTATCAGGAGAAGGACAAGAAGCAGAAGCACAAGGAGAAGCAGAAACAGAAGGAGAAGCAGAAAGAGAAGGAGGGGAAGCAGAAGAAGCAGAAGCAGGAGAAGCAGAAGCATAGGAATCCGAAGAAACAGAAGCAGAACCTGAAGCAGAAGGAGAAGCAGGAGAAGCAGAAGAAGCAGAACCTGGAGAAGCAGAATGAGAAGCAGAAGCAGAAAGAGAATCAAAAGGAGAAGGAGAAGCAGAAGAAGTAGAAGCAGTAGCAGTTGTAGCTGAAGCAGAAGGAGAAGCCGAAGGAAAAGCAGAAGAAAAAGAAGGAGAATGAGAAACAGAAGGAGAAGTAGAAGGAGAAGCAGAAAGAGAAGCAGGTAAAGCAGAAGAAGAAGAAGCAGAGGGAGAATCAGAATGAGAAGCAGAAGAAGGAGAAGGAGAAGCAGAAGCAGAAGAAGATGCAGAAGGAGAAGCAGGAGAAGCAGAAGAAGCAGAAGGAGAAGCAGGAAAAGCAGAAGAAGCAGAAGCAAAAGGAGAAGCAAAATAAGGAGAAGGAGAAGCAGAAGCAGAAGAAGAAGCATAAGGACAAGCACAAGCAGAAGGAGATGCAGAAGGAGAAGCAGGAGAAGCAGAAGATGAAAGAGAATCAGAAGTAGGAGAAGGAGAAGGAGGAGAAGTAGAAGCAGAAGGACAAGTAGAAGCGGAATGAGAAGCAGAAAAAGAAGCAGGAGAAGCACAAGAAGCAGAAGCAGGAGAAGCCGAAAGAGAAGAAGCAGAAGAAGCAGAAACAGAAGCAGAAGTAGAAGCAGAAGCAGAAGGAGAGGCAGCAGAAGAAGTAGAACCAGAAATTCAGGCAGGAGAAACAGAAGAAGCAGAAGCAGAAAGAGAAGCAAAAAGAGAAGCAGAAGGAGAAGTAGAAGAAGCAGCAGAAGGAGAAGCAGCAGAAGAAGCAGAAAAACAAGCAGGAGAAGCCGAAGCAGAAAGAGAAGTAGAAGCAGAAGAAGCAGAGGCAGAAGAAGAAGCAGTAGAAGCATAAGAAGCAGAAGCAGGAGAAGCAGAAGCAGAAGAAGAAGTATAAGAAGCAGAAGCAGAAGCAGAGGGAAAAACAGAAGGAGGAGAAGGAGCAGCAGAATGTGAAGCAGAAGGAGATGGAGAAGCAGAAAGAGAAGCAGAAACAGAAGGAGAATAAGAAGGATTAGTTGGAGAATCAGAAGAAGCAGAAGCAGAAAGAGAAGCAGAAGGAGAAGCAGACGGAGGAGAAGGAGAAGGAGAAGCCGAAAGAGAAGCAGAACGAGAAGCAGGAGAAGTAGAAGCAGGAGAACCAGAAGCAAAAGAAACAGAAGAAGGAGAATAAGCAGAAGCAGAAGGAGTAGTAGAAACAGAAGTAAAGCAGAAAGAGAAGCAGGAGAAGCAGCAGCAGGAGAAGCAGAAGCAGAAGAAGCCGATGAAGCAGAAGCAGAACCTGAAGAAGAAGGAGAAGCAGAAGAAGCAGAATCTGGAGAAGAAGAAGGAGAACCAGAAGGAGAAGCAGAAGCAGAAAGAGAAGCAAAAGCAGAAGGAGAAGCAGAAAGAGAAGCAGAAGAAACAGAAGAAGCAGAGGCAGTAGCAGAAGAAGCAGAAGATGCAGATGCAGAAGGAGAAGCACAAGGAAAAGCAGAAGAACGAGAAGGAGAAGGAGAAACAGAAGGAGAAGCAGAAAGAGAAGCAGAAGAAGGAGCAGGAGACGGAAAAGCAGTAGGAGAAGCAGAAAGAGCAGCAGAAGGAGAAGCAGGAGATGCAGAAACAGGAGAAGCAGAAGTAGAAGTATCAGGAGAAAGACAAGAAGCAGAAGCCGAAGGAGAAGCAGAAACAGAAGGAGAAGCAGAAAAGAAGGAGGGGAAGCAGAAGAAGCAGAAGCAGGAGAAGCAGAAGCATAAGAATCCGAAGAAGTAGAAGAAGGAGGAGAACCAGAAGAAGAAGAACCTGGAGAAGCAGAATGAGAAGCAGAAGCAGAAAGAGAATCAAAAGGAGAAGGAGAAGCAGAAGAAACAGAAGAAGTAGAAGCAGTAGCAGTTGTAGCTGAAGCAGAAGGAGAAGCCGAAGGAAAAGCAGAAGAAAAAGAAGGAGAATGAGAAACAGAAGGAGAAGCAGAAGGAGAAGCAGAAAGAGAAGCAGGTAAAGCAGAAGAAGAAGAAGCAGAGGGAGAATCAGAATGAGAAGCAGAAGAAGGAGAAGGAGAAGCAGAAGCAGAAGAAGATGCAGAAGGAGAAGCAGGAGAAGCAGAAGAAGCAGAAGGAGAAGCAGGAAAAGCAGAAGCAAAAGGAGAAGCAAAATAAGGAGAAGGAGAAGCAGAAGCAGAAGAAGAAGCATAAGGACAAGCACAAGCAGAAGGAGATGCAGAAGGAGAAGCAGGAGAAGCAGAAGATGAAAGAGAATCAGAAGTAGGAGAAGGAGAAGGAGGAGAAGTAGAAGCAGAAGGACAAGTAGAAGCGGAATGAGAAGCAGAAAGAGAAGCAGGAGAAGCACAAGAAGCAGAAGCAGGAGAAGCCGAAAGAGAAGAAGCAGAAGAAGCAGAAACAGAAGCAGAAGTAGAAGCAGAAGCAGAAGGAGAGGCAGCAGAAGAAGTAGAACCAGAAATTCAGGCAGGAGAAACAGAAGAAGCAGAAGCAGAAAGAGAAGCAAAAAGAGAAGCAGAAGGAGAAGTAGAAGAAGCAGCAGAAGGAGAAGCAGCAGAAGAAGCAGAAAAACAAGCAGGAGAAGCCGAAGCAGAAAGAGAAGTAGAAGCAGAAGAAGCAGAGGCAGAAGAAGAAGCAGTAGAAGCATAAGAAGCAGAAGCAGGAGAAGCAGAAGCAGAAGAACAAGAAGAAGAATAAGAAGCAGAAGCAGAAGCAGAGGGAAAAACAGAAGGAGGAGAAGGAGCAGCAGAATGTGAAGCAGAAGGAGATGGAGAAGCAGAAAGAGAAGCAGAAACAGAAGGAGAAGAAGAAGGATTAGTTGGAGAATCAGAAGAAGCAGAAGCAGAAAGAGAAGCAGACGGAGGAGAAGGAGAAGGAGAAGCCGAAAGAGAAGCAGAACGAGAAGCAGGAGAAGCAGAAGCAGGAGAACCAGAAGCAAAAGAAACAGAAGAAGGAGAAGAAGCAGAAGCAGAAGGAGTAGCAGAAAAAGAAGTAAAGCAGAAAGAGAAGCAGGAGAAGCAGCAGCAGGAGAAGCAGAAGCAGAAGAAGCCGAAGAAGCAGAAGCAGAACCTGAAGAAGAAGGAGAAGCAGGAGAAGCAGAAGAAGCAGAATCTGGAGAAGAAGAAGGAGAACCAGAAGGAGAAGCAGAAGAAACAGAAGAAGCAGAGGCAGTAGCAGAAGAAGCAGAAGATGCAGATGCAGAAGGAGAAGCACAAGGAAAAGCAGAAGAAGGAGAAGGAGAAGGAGAAACAGAAGGAGAAGCAGAAAGAGAAGCAGAAGAAGGAGCAGGAGACGGAAAAGCAGTAGGAGAAGCAGAAAGAGCAGCAGAAGGAGAAGCAGGAGATGCAGAAACAGGAGAAGCAGAAGTAGAAGTATCAGGAGAAAGACAAGAAGCAGAAGCCGAAGGAGAAGCAGAAACAGAAGGAGAAGCAGAAAAGAAGGAGGGGAAGCAGAAGAAGCAGAAGCAGGAGAAGCAGAAGCATAAGAATCCGAAGAAGTAGAAGCAGAACCTGAAGCAGAAGGAGATGCTGGAGAAGCAGAAGAAGCAGAATCTGGAGAAGCAGGATGAGAAGCAGAAGCAGAAAGAGATTCAAAAGCAGAAGGAGAAGCAGAAGAAACAGAAGAAGTAGAAGCAGTAGCAGTTGTAGCTGAAGCAGAAGGAGAAGCCGAAGGAAAAGCAGAAGAAAAAGAAGGAGAAGGAGAAACAGAAGGAGAAGCAGAAGGAGAAGCAGAAAGAAAAGCAGGTAAAGCAGAAGAAGAAGAAGCAGAGGGAGAATCAGAAGGAGAAGCAGAAGAAGGAGAAGGAGATGCAGAAACAGGAGAAGCAGAAGCAGAAGAAACAGGAGAAAGACAAGAAGCAGAAGCAGAAGGAGAAGCATAATCTGAAGCAGGAGAAACAGAAGAAGCACAATCTGAAGCAGAAGCAGAAGAAACAGAAATAGTATAATAAGCAGAAGCAGAAGCAGCAGGAGAAGCAGAAGAAGAAGACGGAGAAGGCGACGGAGAAGGATTAGGAGTAGGAGAAGCAAAAGGATAAGCAGAAGCAGAAAGAGACGCAGAAGGAAAAGCAGCAGGAGAAGTAGGAGAAGCAGAAGCAGGAGAAGCAGGAGAAGCAGAAGAAACAGAAGATGCAGAAGCAGAATGAGAAGCAGAGGGAGAAGCAGAAAGAGAAGCAGGTAAAGCAGAAGAAGAAGAAGCAGAAGGAGAATCAGAAGGAGAAGCAGAAGAAGGAGAAGGAGAAGCAGAAGCAGAAGAAGATGCAGAAGGAGAAGCAGGAGAAGCAGAAGAAGCAGAAGCAGAAGGAGAAGCAGGAAAAGCAGAAGAAGCCGAAGCAAAAGGAGAAGCAAAAGAAGGAGAAGGAGAAGCAGAGGCAGAAGACGAAGCATAAGCACAAGCACAAGCAGAAGGAGATGCAGAAGGAGAAGCAGGAGAAGCAGAAGAAGCAGAAGCTGAAGGAGAAGCAGAAGTAGGAGAAGGAGAAGGAGGAGAAGCAGAAGCAGAAGGAGAAGCAGAAGCGGAATGAGAAGCAGAAAGAGAAGCAGGAGAAGCACAAGAAGCAGAAGCAGGAGAAGCCGAAAGAGAAGAAGCAGAAGAAGCACTAACAGAAGCAGAAGTAGAAGCAGAAGCAGAAGGAGAAGCAGCAGAACAAGTAGAACCAGAAATTCAGGCAGGAGAAACAGAAGAAGCAGAAGCAGAAAGAGAAGCAAAAAGAGAAGCAGAAGGAGAAGTAGAAGAAGCAGCAGAAGGAGAAGCAACAGAACAAGCAGAAAAACAAGCAGGAGAAGCAGAAGCAGAAAGAGAAGTAGAAGCAGAAAAAGCAGAAAAAGCAGAAGCAGAAGAAGAACCAGTAGAAGCATAAGAAGCAGAAGGAGAAGCAGAAGCAAAAGAACAAGTAGAAACATAAGAAGCAGAAGCAGAGGGAGAAAGAGAAGAAGGAGAAGGAGCAGCAGAAGGTGAAGCAGAAGGAGATGGAGAAGCAGAAAGAGAAGCAGAAACAGAAGGAGAAGAAGAAGGATTAGTTGGAGAATCAGAAGAAGCAGAAGCAGAAAGAGAAGGAGAAGAAGGAGAAGGAGAAGCAGAAGCATAGGAAAGGAAGGAGAAGCAGAAGCGGGAGAAGCAGAAGAAGAAGAAGAAACAGAAGAAGGAGAAGGAGCAGAAGGAGAAGCAGAAGCAGAAGGAGAAGCAGAAAGAGAAGGAGAAGAATCAGTAGCAGGAGAAGCAGAAGCAGAAGAAACAGAAGAAGCTGAAGAAGCAGAAGCAGGACCTGAAGCAGAAGAAACAGAACAAGCAGAAGAAGCAGAAGCAGAAGCAGAACGAGAAGCAGAAGAAGAAGAAGAAGGAGAAGCAGAAAGAGAAGGATTAGGAGTAGGAAGAGCAGAAGGAGAATCAGAAGCAGAACGAGAAGCAGAAGGAGCAGCAGAAGGAGAAGCCGAAGGAGAAGCAGAAGAAGGAGAAGCAGAAGAAGGAGAAGCAGAAGCAGAAGAAGCAGCAGAAGGAGAAGCAGAAGCAGAAGAAGATGCAGAAGGAGAAGCAGGAGAAGCAGAAGAAGCAAAAGCAGAAGGAGAAGCAGAAGTAGGAGAAGGAGAAGGAGAAGGAAGGTCAGCAGAAGCAATAGGAGAAGCAGAAAGAGAAGCAGAAGCAGAATGAGAAGCAGAAAGAGAAGCAGTAGAAGCAGAAGAAGCAGGAAAGGCAGAAGTACACGAAAGAGAAGAAGAAGAAGAAGAAGAAGAAGAAGAAGAAGAAGAAGAAGAAGAAGAAGAAGAAGAAGAAGAAGAAGAAGCATAAGGAGAAGCATAAGGAGAAGCATAAGGAGAAGCAGTAGAAGCAGAAGAAGGAGAAGCAGGAGAAGCAGAAGCAGAAGATAAAGAATAAGCAAAAGAAGCAGAAGCAGAAGCACTGCGAGAAGCAGAAGCAGAAGGAGAAGGAGCAGCAGAAGGAGAAGCAGAAGCAGAAAGAGAAGCAGAAACAGAAGGACAACAAATGGAGAAGCAGGAAAATCAGAAGAAGCAGAAGTAGAATCAGAAGAAACAGAAGAAGAAGAAGCAGAAGAAACAGAAGCAAAAGAAACAGAAGAAGGAGAAGAGCAGAAGCACAAGCAGAAGGAGAAGCAGAAGCAGAAGGAGAAGCAGAAAGAGAAGCAGGAGAAGAAGAAGCAGAAGAATCCGAAGAAGCAGACGCAGAATCTGAAGCAGAAGGAGAAACAGAAGAAGCACAATCTGAAGCAGAAGCAGAAGAAACAGAAATAGTAGAATAAGCAGAAGCAGAAGCAGCAGGAGAAACAGCAGAAGAAGACGGAGAAGGCGACGGAGAAGGATTAGGAGTAGGAGCAGCAAAAGGATAAGCAGAAGCAGAAAGAGACGCAGAAGGAAAAGCAGCACGAGAAGTAGGAGAAGCAGGAGAAGCAGAAGAAACAGAAGACGCAGAAGCAGAATGAGAATCAGAAGGAGAAATTGAAGCAGAAGCAGAAGGAGAAGCAGAAGAAGGAAAAGGAGAAGCAGAAAGAAAAGCAGAAAGAAAAGCAGAAAGAGAAGCAGAACGAGAAGCAGGAGAAGCAGAAGCAGGAGAAGCAGAAGCAGAAGAAACAGGAGAAGGAGAAGAAGCAGAAGCAGAAGGAGAAGCAGAAACAAAAGGAGAAGCAGAAAGAGAAGGAGGGGAAGCAGAAGAAGCAGAAGCAGGAGAAGCAGAAGCATAAGAATCCGAAGAAGCAGAAGCAGAACGTGAAGCAGAAGAAGAAACAGAATAAGCAGAATCTGCAGAAGCAGAAAGAGAAGCAGAAGCAGAAAGAGAAGCAAAAGCAGGAGAAGCAGAAGGAGAAGCAGAAGAAACAGAAGAAACAGAAGCAGTAGCAGAAGAAGCTGAAGATGTAGAAGCAGAAAAGGAAGCACAAGAAATAGCAGAAGAACGAGAAGGAGAAGGAGAAACAGAAGGAGAAGCAGAAGGAGAAGCAAAAAGAAAATCAGGAAAAGCAGAAGAAGCAGAACCAGACGGAGAAGCAGAAGAAGGAGAAGGAGAAGCAGAAGCAGAAGAAGAAGCACAAGGAAAAGCACAAGCAGAAGGAGATGCAGAAGGAGAAGCAGGAGAAGGAGAAGAAGCAGAAGCAGAAGGAGAAGAACTAAAGAGAAGAAGCAGAAGCAGAAGAAGCAGAAGCAGAAGTAGAAAGAGAAGCCGACGAAGAGAAGCAGAACGAGAAGCAGGAGAAGCAGAAGAAGCAGAAGCGGGAGAAGCAGAAGAAGAAGAAACAGAAGAAGGAGAAGGAGCAGAAGCCGAAGGAGAAGCAGAAGCAGAAGGAGAAGCAGAAACAGAAAGAGAAGCAGAAAAAGCAGAAGCAGGAGAAGCAGAAGAAACAGGAGAAGGACAAGAAGCAGAAGCAGAAAGAGAAGGAGAAACAGAAGGAGAACCAGAAAGAGAAGGAGGGGAAGCAGAAGAAGCAGGAGAAGCAGAAGCATAAGAATCGGAAGAAGCAGAAGCAGAACCTGAAGCAGAAGGAGAAGCAGGAGAAGCAGAAGAAGCAGAATCTGCAGAAGCAGAATGACAAGCTGAAGGAGAAGCAGAAGCAGAAAGAGAATCAAAAGCAGAAGGAGAAGAAGAAGAAACAGAAGAAGCAGAAACAGTAGCAGTTGCAGCAGAAGGAGAAGCAGAAGGAAAAGCAGGAGAACAAGAAGGAGAAAGAGAAACAGAAGCAGAAGGAGAAGGAGAATCAGAAGGAGAAGCAGAAGAAGCAGAAATAGAAGCAGAAGCAGAAGAAGCAGCAGAAGGAGAAGCAGAAGCAGAAGAAGATGCAGAAGGAGAAGATGGAGGAGCAGAAGAAGCAGAAGCAAAAGGAGAAAGAGAAGGAGAAGAAGGAGAATCAGAAGAAACAGAAGAAGAAGAAGAAGAAGAAGAAGAAGAAGAAGAAACAAAACAAACAGAAGAAGGAGAAGAGCAGAAGCAGAAGCAGAAAGAAAAGCAGAAGCAAAAGGAGAAGCAGAAAGAGAAGCAGGAGAAGCAGAAGAAGCAGGAGAAGCAGAAGCAGAAGAAACAGGAGAAGCTGAAGAAGCAGAAGCAGAATCTGAAGCAGAAGGAGAAACAGATGAAGCACAATCTGAAGCAGAATCAGAAGAAACAGAAATAGTAGAATAAGCAGAAGCAAAAGCAGCAGGAGAAGAAGAAGAAGAAGACGGAGAATTCGAAAGAGAAGGATTAGGAGTAGCAGAAGCAAAACGATAATCAGAAGCAGAAAGAGACGCAGAAGGAGAAGCAGCACGAGAATTAGGAGAAGCAGGAGAAGCAGAAGCAGGAGAAGCAGAAGAAACAGAAGACGCAGAAGCAGAATGAGAAGCAGAAGGATAAATTGAAGCAGAAGGAGAAGCAGAAGCAGAAGTAGAAGCAGAAGAAGAAGAAGAAGAAGCAGAAGAAGGAGAAGGAGTAGCCGAAAGAGAAGCAGAACGAGAAGCAGGAGAAGCAGAAGCAGAAGAAACAGAAGAAGGAGAAGAAGTAGAAGAAGAAGGAGAAGCAGAAACAGAAGGAAAAGCAGAAAGAGAAGCAGGAGAAGCAGAAGAATCAGCAGCAGGAGAAGCAGAAGCAGAAGAAGCCGAAGAAGCAGAAGCTTAACCTGAAGCAGAAGGAGAAGCAGGAGAAGCAGAAGAAGCAGAATCTGGAGAAGAAGAAGGAGAACCAGAAGGAGAAGCAGAAGCAGAAAGAGAAGCAAAAGCAGAAGGAGAAGCAGAAGCAGAAGCAGAAGAAACAGAAGAAGCAGAGGCAGTAGCAGAAGAAGCAGAAGATGCAGAAGCAGAAGGAGAAGCAGAAGGAAAAGCAGAAGAATGAGAAGGAGAAGGAGAAACATAAGGAGAAGCAGAAAGAGAAGCAGAAGAAGGAGCAGGAGACGGAAAAGCAGCAGGAAAAGCAGAAAGAGTAGCAGAAGGAGAAGCAGGAGATGCAGAAACAGGAGAAGCAGAAATAGAAGAATCAGGAAAAGGACAAGAAGCAGAAGCAGAAGGAGAAGCAGAAACAGAAGGGAAGCAGAAAGAGAAGGAGGGGAGGCAGAAGAAGCAGAAGCAGGAGAAGCAGAAGCATAAGAATCCGAAGAAGCAGAAGCAGAACCTGAAGCAGAAGGAGAAGCAGGAGAAGCAGAAGAAGCAGAATCTGGAGAAGCAGAATGACAAGCTGAAGGAGAAGCAGAAGCAGAAAGAGAATCAAAAGCAGAAGGAGAACCAGAAGAAACAGAAGAAGTAGAAGCAGTAGCAGTTGTAGCAGAAACAGAAGGAGAAGCCAAAGGAAAAGCAGAAGAACAAGAAGGAGAAGGAGAAACAGAAGGAGAAGCAGAATGAGAAGCAGGTAAAGCAGAAGAAGAAGAAGCAGAAGGAGAATCAGAAGGAGAAGCAGAAGAAGGAGAAGGAGAAGCAGAAGCAGAAGAAGATGCAGAAGGAGAAGCAGGAGAAGCAGAAGGAGAAGCAGGAAAACAGAAGAAGCAGAAGCAAAAGGAGAAGCAAATGAAGGAGAAGGAGAAGCAGAAGCAGAAGAAGAAGCATAAGGACAAGCACAAGCAGAAGGAGATGCAGAAGGAGAAGCAGGAGAAGCAGAAGAAGCAGAAGCTGAAGGAGAAGCAGAAGTAGGAGAAGGAGGATAAGCAGAAGCAGAAGGAGAAGCAGAAGAGGAATGAGAAGCAG
>NW_012290476.1:0-2466 GCF_000151885.1 Dipodomys ordii | reverse complement strand
CATATCTAAGGGTTCATTTTCCTGACATCACATTATCTGACCTTTTCCGCTTGACTCGTACATATACTAGATATTGCAAATAAGGGAGACCATGGGACCAATGTTTCTTTGGGCCTGGCTTACTTCACTTAATATAATTTTTTCCAAGTTTTTCCATTTCCTAACAAATGGGGAAATGTCATTCTTTCTGATGGAGGCATAGAATTCCATTGTGTATATATACCACATTTTCTTGATCCATTCATCTACTGAGGGGCATCTGGGTTGATTCCATATCTTAGCTATGGTAAATAATGCTGCAATAAACATAGTTGTGGTGGTGGCTTTAGTGTGGTCTTGTTTGTAAGCATTTGGGTAAATGCCCAAAAGTGGGATTGCTGGGTCATAGGGGAGTTCTATGTGGAGTCTTTTGAGGAACCTCCATACTGCTTTCCAAAGTGGTTGGACAAGTTTACATTCCCACCAACAATGAAGTAAGGTTCCTTTCTGTCCACATCCCCTCCAGCATCTGTTGTTATTAGAGTTCTTGATTTTTGCCGTTCTTTCTGGGGTGAGGTGATATCTCAATGTTGTTTTGATTTGCATTTCTTTGATGGCTAGGGATGTTGAACATTTCTTCATGTGTCTATTGGCCATCCTTCTTTCTTCTTCAGAGAAGTTTCTCTTTAAGTCTTTCGCCCACTTATTTATTGGGCAGTTGTTTCTTTGGGGATTTGTTGTTGGGGGGTTTAATTTTTTGAGTTCCAAGTATATTTTAGGTATGAGACCCTTGTCTGTTGTATGGCTAGTAAAGATCTTCTCCCAATCTGTGGGCTTTCTATTGATCTTGCTAGCTATGTCATTTGCCCTGCAGAAGCTCTGCAACTTTATGCAATCCCATTTGTCCAACCTTTCTTTGATTTGTTGTGTTTCTGGGTCTCTATTCAAAAAATTTCGGCCTGTGCCAAGGAGACCTAGGGTTTCTCCTATTCCATCCTGTAATGTTTTCAGAGTGTCTGGTTTGAGTTCAAGGTCTTTGATCCATTTGGAGTTGATTCTGGTGCAGGGTGATATATAAGGATCTAGCTTTAGTTTTCTACATGTAGTTAACCAATTTTGCCAGCACCATTTACTGAAGAGGCTGTCTTTCTTCCATTCTATTGTTTTAGCTCCCTTATCGAAGATTAGGTGGCTATAGGTCTGTAGGTTCATTTCTGGGTTTTCAATTCTATTCCATTGGTCCTGAGGTCTGTTCTTATGCCAATACCAAGCTGTTTTGATTACTATGGCTTTATAGTAGAGTTTGAAATTTGGTATTGATATTCCTCCAGCAGTGTTCTTTCCGTTGAGGAGCATTTTTGCTATTCGGGGTCTTTTATTGTGAACAATAAATTTTTTTTCAAGGCCTACTTCAGATTTGTAACTAAAGAACAACATATTTAGAGAGTAATAAAGAAGGAAAACTGCCAAATATTCCATAATGCATATTTAAGAATTAAACTCTCAGCTTACACTCCCCACTCAAACACTGAGAAATTTCCTTTCTCAAAATTTCATTCTCTCCATTATTGCCCTCATTTTAAATTTAAATATGAAGCTAAAGTGAAGTATATAAAAATCTCAGTTGTTTGTACCTTCATAGTTTATGCTCTGTTGAAATAACATTATCCACCTCTTCCAGATTATCTAAGAATAGTTTTTACAGCTCCAAATGGCTTTTAAAGATCTCAGGTAGCAAAATGATGGAGGATGAAAAAAGGGAGGAGGAAGTGTGGGGGAAGGGAGAAGTATTGAAAAGAAAAAGAAAATGGAAACAGAGGTTGATTCAATTCTAGATATTTTCAGTTACACAGTCTACAAGTACTGGAATCCATTTTCCAAGTAACTTTTGTATGTGGAATGCAGAATCCCTAACTATTATTGGGGATGTAAAGATAAAATTTGTCTTCATCCATATTCACTGGCAATATTTATTCAGTTACAGTTTAGTTCAATGTATCCCAGGTAGTAGGCATTTAAAAGTGAAAACCAAAGCCAACTGGTGGCTCATGCCTGTAATCCTAGCCACTCAGGAGGCTGAGATCTGAGGATTGCAGCTTGAAGGTAGCCTAGGCAGGGAAATCTGTGAAACTATTGTCACAAATTAACTACCAGAAAACTGGAAGTGGAACTGTGGCTCAAAGTGGTAGATCATTCTGGCCTTGAGCAAAAGAGCTTAGGGACAGTGTTTAGGCCCAGAGTTCAAGCCCATGAAGCTAACAAGGACATAGAAATGCTGTGATAGACTAAGAAATCAGGGTGTTAGGCATAAGTGTTAGCAAAGAGAGGGTATTTTAAGACCTCTGGGGAGGAGACACTAAGTCGAGTCCTAAAGGAAAAGAGGGGAAAGAGGAGAGAAGAGTGTTTAAATGATGTAAAGCAAGACGGCTCACTTAGAGGAAGGAGAAATTTTGGTTCTTGCCTTAGGGTCCTCATGCTACTGGGGAA
>NW_012290475.1:0-11968 GCF_000151885.1 Dipodomys ordii | reverse complement strand
AGAAGGAGAAGGAGCAGCAGAAGGAGATGCAGAAGCAGAAAGAGAAGCAGATTTAGAAGGAGAAGAAGAAGGAGAAGTTGGAGAATCAGAAGAAGCAGAAGCAGAAAGAGCAGCAGAAGAAGGAGAAGGAGAAGCAGAAGGAGAAACACAAGCAGGAGAAGCAGAAGAAGCAGAAGCGGGAGAAGCAGAAGAAGAAGAAGAAGAAGAAGAAGAAGAAACAGAATAAGGAGAAGGAGCAGAAGGAGAAGCAGAAGCAGAAGGAGAAGCAGAAAGAGAAGCAGAAGAAGCAGTAGCAGGAGAAGCAGGAGAAACAGAAGCAGAAGAAACAGAAGAAGCCGAAGAATCACAAGGAGAACCTGAAGCAGAAGAAGAAGCAGAAGCAGCAGAAGCTGGAAAAGCAGAAGCAGAAGAAACCGAACAAGCAGAAGAAGCAGAAGCAGAACGAGAAGCAGAAGAAGAGGGAGAAAGAGAAGGATTAGGAGTAGGAGGAGCAGAAGCAGAATCAGAAGCAGAAAGAGAAGCAGAAGGAGAAGCAGAAGGAGAAACAGAAGCAGAAGCAGGAGAAGCAGAAGCAGAAAGAGAAGCACAAGAAGGAGGAATTGAAGGAGAAAGGGAATGAGACGGA
This sequence comes from Dipodomys ordii, assembly GCF_000151885.1. Taxonomy (NCBI): domain Eukaryota; kingdom Metazoa; phylum Chordata; class Mammalia; order Rodentia; family Heteromyidae; genus Dipodomys; species Dipodomys ordii. Next base: position 11,343 of record NW_012290475.1, on the reverse strand, counting down.
GAAGCAGAAAGAGAAGTAGGAGAAGCAGAAGAAGAAGAAGCAGGAGAAGCAGAAACAGAAGAAACAGAAAAAGCAGAAGAAGCAGAAGAAGAAGCAGCAGGAGTAGCAGAAGAAGAAGAAGGAGAAAGAGAAGGATTAGGAGTAGGAGAAACAGAAGGATAAGCAGAAGCAGAAAGAGAAGGAGAAGGAGAAGCAGGAGAAGCAGAAGAAGCAGAAGCAGGAGAAGCAGAAGCAGAATGAAAAGCAGAAGAAGGAGAAATTGAAACAGAAGAAGATGCAGAAGGAGAAGCAGAAGCAGAAGTAGAAGCAGAAGAAGGAGAAGCAGAAGGAGAAGCAGAAGGAGAAACAGAAGGAGAAGCAGGAGAAGCAGAAGCAGGAGAAGCAGAATCAAAAGAAATAGAAGAAGGATAAGAAGCAGAAGCAGAAAGAGAAGCAGAAACAGAAGGAGAAGAAGAAATAGAAGCAGAAGAAGCAGAAGCAGAACCTGAAGCAGAAGGAGAAGCAGGAGAAGCAGAAGAAGCAGAATCTGGAGAAGAAGGAGAACCAGAAGGAGAAGCAGAATCAGAAAGAGAAGCAAAAGAAACAGAAGAAGCAGAAGCAGAAGCAGTAGCAGAAGAAGCTGAAGATGCAGAAGCAGATAGAGAAGCAGAAGGAATAGCAGAATATCGACAAGGAGAAACAGAAGGAGAAGAAGAATGAGAAGCAGTAGGAGAAGCAGGAAAAACAGAAGAAGCAGAAACAGACGGAGAAGCAGAAGAAGGAGAAGCAGAAGCAGAAGAAGAAGCAGAAGGAAAAGCACAAGCAGAAGGAGATGCAGAAGGAGTAGCAGGAGAAGCAGAAGAAGCAGAAGCAGAAGGAGAAGAAGAAGGAGAAGAAGCAGAATCAGAAGAAGCAGAAGGAGAAGTAGAAAGAGAAGCCGACGAAGAGAAGCAGAACGAGAAGCAGGAGAAGCAGAAGAAGCAGAGCGGGAGAAGCAGAAGAAGAAGAAACAGAAGAAGTAGAAGGAGCAGAAGCAGAAGGAGGAGCAGAAGCAGAAGGAGAAGCAGAAAGAGAAGCAGGAAAAGCAGAAGAAGCAGAAGCAGGAGAAGCAGAAGCAGAAGAAACAGGAGAAGGACAAGAAGCAGAAGCAGAAGGAGAAGCAGAAACAGAAGGAGAAGCAGAAAGAGAAGGAGGGGAAGCAGAAGAAGCAGAAGCAGGAGAACCAGAAGCATAAGAATCCGAAGAAGCAGAAGCAGAACCTGAAGCAGAAGGAGAAGCAGGAGAAGCAGAAGAAGAAGAATCTGGAGAAGCAGAATGAGAAGCTGAAGGAGAAGCAGAAGCAGAAAGAGAATCAAAAGGAGAAGGAGAAGCGGAAGAAACAGAAGAAGCAGAAGCAGTAGCAGTTCCAGCAGAAGCAGAAGGAGAAGCAAAAGTAAAAGCAGAAGAACGAGAAGGAGAAGGAGAAACAGAAGGAGAAGCAGAAGGAGAAGCAGAAGAAGCAGAAGGAGAAGCAGAAGGAGAAACAGAAGCAGAAGAAGCAGCAGAAGGAGAAGCAGAAGAAGAAGAAGATGCAGAAGGAGCAGCAGGAGAAGCAGAAGAAGCAGAAGCAGAAGGAGAAGGAGAAGTAGGAGAAGGAGAAGGAAGAGCCACAGAAGCAATAGGAGAAGCAGAAGGAGAAGCAGAAGCAGAAGGAGAAGCAGAAAGCGAAGCAGTAGAAGAAGAAGAAGCAGGAAAAGCAAAAGCAGCAGAAAGAGAAGAAGAAGAAGAAGAAGAAGAAGAAGAAGAAGAAGAAGAAGAAGAAGAAGAAGAAGAAGAAGAAGAAGAAGAAGAAGAAGAAGAAGGAGAAGGAGAAGAAGAAGGAGAAGGAGAAGGAGAAGCAGTAGAAGCAGGAGAAGCAGAAGCAGAAGAAAAAGAATAAGCATAAGAAGCAGAAGCAGAGGGAGAAGCAGAAGCAGGAGAAGCAGAAGCAGAAGAAGCAGCAGAAGGAGAAGCAGAAGCAGAAGAAGATGCAGAAGGAGAAGCAGGAGAAGCAGAAGAAGGAGAAGGAGAAGGCGAAAGAGAAGGATTAGGAGTAGGAGAAGCAAAAGGATAAGCAGAAGCAGAAAGAGACGCAGAAGGAGAAGCAGCACGAGAAGTAGGAGAAGCAGGAGAAGCAGAAGCAGGAGAAGCAGAAGAAACAGAAGACGCAGAAGCAGAAGGAGAAGCAGAAGGAGAAATTGAAGCAGAAGCAGAAGCAGAAGGAGAAGCAGAAGCAGAAGGAGAAGCAGAAGAAGGAGGAGAAGCAGAAAGAGAAGCACAACGAGAAGCAGGAGAAGCAGAAGCAGGAGAAGCAGAAGCAGAAGAAACATAGGAAGGAGAAGAAGCAGAAGCAGAAGGAGAAGCTGAAACAGAAGGAAAAGCAGAAAGAGAAGCAGGAGAAGCAGAAGAAGCATCAGCAGGAGATCCAGAAGCAGAAGAAGCCGAAGAAGCAGAAGCAGAACCTGAAGCAGAAGGAGAAGCAGGAGAAGCAGAAGAAGCAGAATCTGGAGAAGCAGAAGGAGAAGCAGAAGCAGAACGAGAAGCAAAAGCAGAAGGAGAAGCAGAAGGGGAAGCAGAAGAAACAGAAGAAGCAGAGGCATTAGCAGAAGAAGCAGAAGATGCAGAAGCAGAAGGAAAAGCAGAAGAACGAGAAGGAGAAGGAGTAGGAGAAACAGAAGGAGAAGCAGAAAGAGAAGCAGAAGAAGGAGCAGGAGAAGGAAAAGCAGCAGGAGAAGCAGAAAGAGCAGCAGAAGGAGAAGCAGGGATGCAGAAACTAGAGAAGCAGAAGCAGAAGAAACACAAGAAGGACAAGAATCACAAGCAGAAGGAGAAGCAGAAACAGAAGGAGAAGCAGGAAGAGAAGGAGGGAAAGCAGAAGAAGCAGAAGCGGAGAAGCAGAAGCATAAGAATGTGAAGAAGCAGAAGGAGAACCTGAAGCAGAAGGAGCAGCAGGAGAAGCAGAAGAAGCAGAATCTGAAGAAGCAGAATAAGAAGCAGAACGAGAAGCAGAAGCAGAAAGAGAATCAAAAGCAGAAGGAGAAGCAGAAGAAACAGAAGAAGTAGAAGCAGAAGCAGTTGTAGCAGAAGCAGAAGGAAAAGCAGAAGAACAAGAAGGAGAAGGAGAAACAGAAGGAGAAGCAGAAAGAGACGCAGGTAAAGCAGACGAAGAAGAAGCAAAAGTAGAATCAGAAGGAGAAGCAGAAGAAGGAGAAGGAGAAGCAGAAGAAGATGCAAAAGGAGAAGCAGGAGAAGCAGAAGAAACAGAAGCAGGAGGAGAAGCAGGAAAAGCAGAAGAAGCAGAAGCAAAAGGAGAAGCAAAAGAAGGAGAAGGAGAAGCAGAAGCAGAAGCATAAGGAAAAGCACAAGCAGAAGGAGATGCAGAAGGAGAAGCAGGAGAAGCAGAAGCTGAAGGAGTAGCAGAAGTAGGAGAAGGTGAAGGAGGAGAAGCAGAAGGAGAAGCAGAAGCAGAATGAGAAGCAGAAAGAGAAGCAGGAGAAGGACAAGAAGCAGAAGCAGGAGAAGCCGAAAGAGAAGAAGCAGAAGAAGCAGAAACATTAGCAGAAGGAGAAGCAGAAGCAGAAGGAGAAGCAGCAGAAGAAGTAGAACCAGAAATTCCGGCAGGAGAAACAGAAGAAGCAGAAGCAGAAGCAGAAGGAGAAGCAAAAAGAGAAGCACAAGGAGTAGGAATAGAAGCAGCAGAAGGAGAAGCAGCAGAAGCAGCAGAAAAACAAGCAGGAGAAGCAGAAGCAGAAAGAGTAGTAGAAGCAGAAGAAGCAGAACCAGAAGAAGAAGCAGTAGAAGCATAGGAAGCAGAAGCAGGAGAAGCAGAAGCAGAAGAAAAAGAAGAAGCATAAGAAGCAGAAATAGAAGCAGAGGGAGAAACAGAAGAAGGAGAAGGAGCAGCAGAAGGTGAAGCAGAAGGAGATGCAGAAGCAGAAAGAGAAGCAGAAACAGAAGGAGAAGTTGGAGAATCAGAAGAAGCAGAATCAGAAAGAGAAGCAGAAGAGGGAGAAGGAGAAGCCGAAGCAGAAGGACAATTAGGAGAAGCAGAAGAAGCAGAAGCGGGAGAAGCAGAAGAAGAAAAGAAACAGAAGAAGGAGAAGGAACAGAAGGAGAAGCAGAAGCAGAAGGAGAAGCAGAAATAGAAACATAAGCAGAAGAAGCAGTTGCAGGAGAAGCAGAAGCAGAAGAAACAGAAGAAGCTGAAGAAGCAGAAGGAGAATCTGAAGCAGAAGGAGAAGCAGAAGCATCAGAAGCTGGAAAAGCAGAAGCAGAAGATACAGAACAAGCAGAAGAAGCAGAAGCAGAACGAGAAGCAAAAGAATAAGAAGGAGAAAGAGAAGGATTAGGAGTAGGAGGAGCAGAAGCAGAATTAGAAGCAGAAAGAGAAGCAGAATGAGAAGCACAAGAAGGAGTAATTGAAGGAGAAGGAGAATGAGACGGAGAAGCAGAAGGAGAAGTAGGAGAAGCAGAAGAAGGAGAAGCAGGAGAAGCAGAAGCAGAAGAAACAGAAGAAGGAGAAGAGCAGAAGCAGAAGGAGAAACAGAAGCAGAAGGAGAAGCAGAAGAAGCAGAAGCTGAAGCAGAAGAAACTGAAAAAGCAGAAAAAGAAGAAGAAGCAGAAGAAGAAGAAGCAGGAAAAGCAGAAGAAGAAGGAGAAGGAGAAAGAGAAGGATTAGGAGTAGGAGAAACAGACGGATAAGCAGAAGCAGAAAGAGAAGGAGAAGGAGAAGGAGAAGCAGGAGAAGCAGAAGCAGGAGAAGCAGAAGCAGAATGAAAAGCAGAAGAAGGAGAAATTGAAACAGAAGAAGATGCAGAAGGAGAAGCAGAAGCAGAAGGAGAAGCAGAAGAAGGAGAAGGAGAAGGAGAAGCAGAAGGATAAGAATAAAGAGAAACCGAACGAGAAGCAGGAGAAGCATAAGCAGAAGAAATAGAAGAAGGAGAAGAAACAGAAGCAGAAAGAGAAGCAGAAACAGAAGGAGAAGCAGAAATAGAAGACGAAGAAGCCGAAGAAGCAGAAGCAGAACCTGAAGCGGAAGGAGAAGCAGAAGAAGCAGAATCTGGAGAAGAAGAAGGAGAACCAGAAGGAGAAGCAGAAGCAGAAAGAGGAGCAAAAGCAGAAGGAGAAGCAGAAGAAACAGAAGAAGCAGAAACAGTAGCAGAAGAAGCTGAAGATGCAGAAGCAGAAAGAGAAGCAGAAGGAATAGCAGAAGAACGAGAAGGAGAAGGAGAAACAGAAGGAGAAGAAGAAGGAGAAGCAGAAGGAGAATCAGGAAAGGCAGAAGAAGCAGAATCAGACGGAGAAGCAGAAGAAGGAGAAGCAGAAGCAGAAGAAGAAGCAGACGAAAAGCACAAGCAGAAGGAGATGCAGAAGGAGAAGCAGGAGAAGCAGAAGAAGCAGAAGCAGAAGGAGAAGTAGAAGAAGGAGAAGAAGCAGAATCCGAAGAAGCAGAAGCAGAAGTAGAAAGAGAAGCCGAAGAAGAGAAGCAGAAAGAGAAGCAGGAGAAGCAGAAGAAGCAGAAGCGGGAGAAGCAGAAGAAGAAGAAACAGAAGAAGGAGAAGGAGCAGAAGCAGAAGGAGAAGGAAAAGCAGAAGGAGAAGCAGAAAGAGAAGCAGGAAAAGCAGAAGAAGCAGAAGCAGGAGAAGCAGAAGAAACAGGAGAAGGACAAGAAGCAGAAGCAGAAGGAGAAGCAGAAACAGAAGGAGAAGCATAAAGAGGAGGGGAAGCAGAAGAAGCAGAAGCAGGAGAAGCAGAAGCATAAGAATCCGAAGAAGCAGAAGCAAAACCTGAAGCAAAAGCGGAAGCAGGAGAAGCAGAAGAAGCAGAATCTGGGGAAGCTGAATGAGAAGCTGAAGGAGAAGCAGAAGCTGAAAGAGAATCAAAAGCAGAAGGAGAAGCAGAAGAAACAGAAGAAGCAGTAGCAGTTGCAGCAGAAGCAGAAGGAGAAGCAGAAAGAAAAGCAGAAGAACGAGAAGGAGAAGGAGAAACAGAAGGAGAAGCAGAAGGAGAATCAGAAGGAGAAGCAGAAGAAGCAGAAGGAGAAGCAGAAGGAGAACAGAAGCAGAAGAAGCAGCAGAAGGAGAAGCAGAAGCAGAAGAAGATGCAGAAGGAGAAGCAGGAGAAGCAGAAGAAGAAGAAGCAGAAGGAGAAGTAGAAGTAGGAGAAGGAAGAGCCGCAGAAGAAATAGGAGAAGCAGAAGGAGAAGCAGAAGCAGAATGAGAAGCAGACAGAGAAGGAGTAGAAGCAGAAGAAGCAGGAAAATTAGAAGCAGAAGAAAGAGAAGAAGAAGAAGAAGAAGAAGAAGAAGGAGGAGGAGGAGGAGGAGGAGGAGAAGGAGAAGGCGAAGCAAAAGGAGAAGCAATAGAAGCAGAAGAAGCAGAAGCAGAGAAGCAGAAGCAGAAGAAAAAGAATAAGCAAAAGAAGCAGAATCAGAGGGAGAAGCAGAAGAAGGAGAAGCAGAAGAAGGAGGAGGAGCAGAAGGAGAAGGAGAAGCAGAAGGAGAATCAGAAGGAGAAGCAGAAGAAGCAGAAGCAGAAGTAGAAGAAGCAGCAGAAGGAGAAGCAGAAGCAGAATAAGATGCAGAAGGAGAAGCAGGAGAAGCAGAAGAAGCAGAAGCAGAAGGAGAAACAGAAGTAGGAGAAGGAGAAGGAGAAGGAAGGGCAGCAGAAGCAATAGGAAAAGCAGAAGGAGAAGGAGAAGCAGAATGAGAAGCAAAAAGAGAAGCAGTAGAAACAGAAAAACCAGGAGAAGCAGAAGAAAGAGAAGATGAAGAAGAAGAAGAAGAAGAAGAAGAAGAAGAAGAAGAAGAAGAAGAAGAAGAAGAAGAAGAAGAAGAAGAAGAAGAAGAAGAAGAAGCTTAAGGGGAAGCATAAGGAGAAGCATAAGGAGAAGCAGTAGATGCAGGAGAAGCAGAAGAAATATAATAAGCAAAAGAAGCAGAAGCAGAAGCAGTGGGAGAAGCAGAAGAAGGAGAAGGAGAAGGAGCAGCAGAAGGAGAAGCAGAAGCAGAAAGAGAAGCAGAAACAGAATGAGAACAAAACGAGAAGCAGGAGAATCAGAAGAAGCAGAAGTAGAAACAGAAATAGAAGTAGAAGAAGGAGAAGCAGAAGTAGAATCAGAAGAAACAGAAGAAGAAGAAGAAGAAGAAGAAACAGAAGCAAAAGAAACAGAAGAAGGAGAAGAGCAGAAGCAGAAGCAGAAGGAAAAGAAGAAGCAGAAGGAGAAGCAGAAAGAGAAGCAGGAGAAGATGAAGAAGCAGGAGAAGAAGAAGCAGAAGAAACAGGAGAAGCCGAAGAAGCAGAAGCAGAATCTGAAGCAGAAGGAGAAACAGAAGAAGCACAATGTGAAGCAGAAGCAGAAGAAACAGAAATAGTAGAATAAGCAGAAGCAGAAGCAGCAGGAGAAGCAGAAGAAGAAGAAGGAGAAGGCGAAAGAGAAGGATTAGGAGTAGGAGAAGCAAAAGGATAAGCAGAACCAGAAAGAGACGCAGAAGGAGAAGCAGCACGAGAAGTAGGAGTAGCAGGAGAAGAAGAAGCAGGAGAAGCAGAAGAAACAGAAGGCGCAGAAGCAGAATGAGAAGCAGAAGGAGAAATTGAAGCAGAAGCAGAAGCAGAAGGAGAAGCAGAAGCAGAAGAAGAAGCAGAAGAAGGAGAAGGACAAGGAGAAGGAGAAAGAGAAGCAGAAAGAGAAGCAGAAAGAGAAGCAGGAGAAGCAGAAGCTGGAGAAGCCGAAGCAGAAGAAACAGAAGAAGGGGAAGAAGCAGAAGCAGAAGGAGAAGCAGAAACAGAAGGAAAAGCAGAAAGAGAAGCAGGAGAAGCAGAAGAAGCAGCAGCAGAAGAAGCAGAAGCAGAAGAAGCCGAAAAAGCAAAAGCAGAACCTGAAGCAGAAGGAGAAGCAGGAGAAGCAGAAGAAGCAGAATCTGGAGAAGCAGAAGGAGAAGCAGAAGCAGAAAGAGAAGCAAAAGCAGAAGGAGAAGCAGAAGAAACAGAAGAAGCAGAGGCAGTATCAGAAGAAGCAGAAGATTCAGAAGCAGAAAGAGAAGCAGAAGGAAAAGCAGAAGATCTAGAAGGAGAAGGAGAAGGAGAAACATGAGTAGACGCAGAAAGAGAAGCAGAAGAAGGAGCAGTAGAAGGAAAAGCGGCAGGAGAAAAAGAAAGAGCAGCAGAAGGAGAAGCAGGAAATGCAGAGACAGGAGAAGAACAAGCAGAAGAAACAGGAGAAGGACAAGACACAGAAGGAGAAGGAGAAGCAGAAAGAGAAGGAGGGGAAGCAGAAGAAGCAGAAGCAGGAGAAGCAGAAGCATAAGAATCCGAAGAAGCAGAAGCAGAACCTGAAGCAGAAGGAGAAGCAGGAGAAGCAGAAGAAGCAGAATCTGGAGAAGCAGAATGACAAGCTGAAGGAGAAGCAGAAGCAGAAAGAGAATCAAAAGCAGAAGGAGAAGCAGAAGAAACAGAAGAAGTAGAAGCAGTAGCAGTTGTAGCTGAAGCAGAAGGAGAAGCCGAAGGAAAAGCAGAAGAACAAGAAGGAGAAGGAGAAACAGAAGGAGAAGCAGAAGGAGAAGCAGAAAGAGAAGCAGGTAAAGCAGAAGAAGCAGAAGCAGAAGGAGAAGCAGAAGAAGGAGAAGGAGAAGCAGAAGCAGAAGAAGATGCAGAAGGAGAAGCAGGAGAAGCAGAAGAAGCAGAAGCAGAAGGAGAAGCAGGAAAAGCAGAAGAAGCAGAAGCAAAAGAAAGAGAAGCAGCAGAAGAAGAAGGAGCATAAGGACAAGCACAAGCAGAAGGAGATGCAGAAGGAGAAACAGGAGAAACAGAAGAAGCAGAAGCTGAAGGAGAAGCAGAAGTAGGAGAAGGAGAAGGAGGAGAAGCAGAAGGAGAAGGAGAAGCAGAAGCGGAATGAGAAGCAGAAAGAAAAGCAGGAGATGCTCAAGAAGCAGAAGCAGGAGAAACCGAAAGAGAAGAAGCAGAAGAAGCAGAAACAGAAGCAGAATTAGAAGCAGAAGCAGAAGGAGAAGCAGCAGAACAAGTAGAACCAGAAATTCAGGCAGGAGAAACAGAAGAAGCAGAAGCAGAAAGAGAAGCAAAAAGAGAAGCAGAAGGAGAAGTAGAAGAAGCAGCAGAAGGAGAAGCAGCAGAAGAAGCAGAAAAACAAGCAGGAGAAGCAGAAGCAGAAAGAGAAGTAGAAGCAGAAGAAGCAGAAGCAGAAGAAGAAGCAGTAGAAGCATAAGAAGCAGAAGCAGGAGAAGCAGAAGCAGAAGAAGAAGAAGAAGCATAAGAAGCAGAAGCAGAAGCAGAGGGAGAAACAGAAGAAGGAGAAGGAGCAGCAGAAGGTGAAGCAGAAGGAGATGGAGAAGCAGAAAGAGAAGCAGAAACAGAAGGAAAAGAAGAAGGATTAGTTGGAGAATCAGAAGAAGCAGAAGCAGAAAGAGAAGCAGAAGAAGGAGAAGGAGAAGCAGAAGCAGAGGAAAGGAAGGAGAAGCAGAAGAAGCAGAAGCGGGAGAAGCAGAAGAAGAAGAAGAAGAAGAAAAAGGAGAAGGAGAAGAAGAAGAATAAATAGAAGAAGAAGAAGAAGAAGAAGAAGAAGAAGAAGAAGAAGAAGAAGAAGAAGAAGAAGAAGAAGAAGAAGAAGAAGAAGAACGAGAAGGAGAAGGAGCAGAAGGAGAAGCAGAAGCAGAAGCAGAAGCAGAAGGAGAAGCAGAAAGATAAGGAGAAGAAGCAGTAGCAGGAGAAGCAGAAGCACAAGAAGCAGAAGAAGCTGAAGAAGCAGAAGCAGGACCTGAAGCAGAAGAAACAGAACAAGCAGAAGAAGCAGTAGCAGAAGCAGAACGAGAAGCAGAAGAAGAAGAAGGAGAAGGAGAAAGAGTAGGATTAGGAGTAGGAAGAGCAGAAGGAGAATCAGAAGCAGAACGAGAAGCAGAAGGAGCAGCTGAAGGAGAAGCAGAAGAAGGAGAAGCAGAAGCAGAAGAAGCAGCAGAAGGAGAAGCAGAAGCAGAAGAAGATGCAGAAGGAGAAGCAGGAGAAGCAGAAGAAGCAGAAGCAGAAGGAGAAGCAGGAAAAGCAGAAGAAGCCGAAGCAAAAGGAGAAGCAAAAGAAGGAGAAGGAGAAGCAGAGGCAGAAGAAGAAGCATAAGGACAAGCACAAGCAGAAGGAGATGCAGAAGGAGAAGCAGGAGAAGCAGAAGAAGCAGAAGCTGAAGGAGAAGCAGAAGTAGGAGAAGGAGAAGGAGGAGAAGCAGAAGCAGAAGGAGAAGCAGAAGCGGAATGAGAAGCAGAAAGAGAAGCAGGAGAAGCACAAGATGCAGAAGCAGGAGAAGCCGAAAGAGAAGAAGCAGAAGAAGCACTAACAGAAGCAGAAGTAGAAGCAGAAGCAGAAGGAGAAGCAGCAGAACAAGTAGAACCAGAAATTCAGGCAGGAGAAACAGAAGAAGCAGAAGCAGAAAGAGAAGCAAAAAGAGAAGCAGAAGGAGAAGTAGAAGAAGCAGCAGAAGGAGAAGCAAGAGAAGAAGCAGAAAAACAAGCAGGAGAAGCAGAAGCAGAAAGAGAAGTAGAAGCAGAAGAAGCAGAAAAAGCAGAAGCAGAAGAAGAACCAGTAGAAACATAAGGAGCAGAAGGAGAAGCAGAAGCAGTAGAACAAGTAGAAACATAAGAAACAGAAGCAGAAGCAGAGGGAGAAACAGAAGAAGGAGAAGGAGCAGCAGAAGGTGAAGCAGAAGGAGATGGAGAAGCACAAAGAGAAGCAGAAACAGAAGGAGAAGAAGAAGGATTAGTTGGAGAATCAGAAGAAGCAGAAGCAGAAAGAGAAGAAGAAGAAAGAGAAGGAGAAGCAGAAGCATAGGAAAGGAAGGAGAAGCAGAAGAAGATGCAGAAGGAGAAGCAGGAGAAGCAGAAGAAGCAAATGCAGAAGGAGAAGCAGAAGTAGGAGAAGGAGAAGGAGAAGGAAGGTCAGCAGAAGCAATTGGAGAAGCCGAAGGAGAAGCAGAAGCAGAATGAGAAGCAGAAAGAGAAGCAGTAGAAGCAGAAGAAGCAGGAAAGGCAGAAGTACACGAAAGAGAAGAAGAAGAAGAAGAAGAAGAAGAAGAAGAAGAAGAAGAAGAAGAAGAAGAAGAAGAAGAAGAAGAAGAAGAAGAAGCAGCATAAGGAGAAGCAGTAGAAGCAGAAGAAGCAGAAGCAGGAGAAGCAGAATCAGAAGAAAAAGAATAAGCAAAAGATGCAGAAGCAGAAGCACTGGGAGAAGCAGAAGCAGAAGGAGAAGGAGAAGGATCAGCAGAAGGAGAAGCAGAAGCAGAAAGAGAAGCAGAAACAGAAGGACAACAAATGGAGAAGCAGGAGAATCAGAAGAAGCAGAAGTAGATGAT
>NW_012290474.1:0-9845 GCF_000151885.1 Dipodomys ordii | reverse complement strand
AGAGACGAGAAGGAGAAGGAGAAACAGAAGGAGAAGCAGAAAGAGAAGCAGAAGAAGGAGCAGGAGAAGGAAAAGCAGCAGGAGAAGCAGAAAGAGAAGCAGAAAGAATAGCAGAAGGAGAAGCAGGAGATGCAGAAACAGGAGAAGAACAAGCAGAAGAAACAGGAGAAGGACAAGAAGCAGAAGCAGAAGGAGAAGCAGAAAGAGAAGGAGGGGAAGCAGAAGAAGCAGAAGCAGGAGAAGCAGAAGCATAAGAATCCGAAGAAGCAGAAGCAGAACCTGAAGCAGAAGGAGAAGCAGGAGAAGCAGAAGAAGCAGAATCTGGAGAAGCAGAATGAGAAGCTGAAGGAGAAGCAGAAGCAGAAAGAGAATCAAAAGGAGAAGGAGAAGCGGAAGAAACAGAAGAAGCAGAAGCAGTAGCAGTTGCAGCAGAAGCAGAAGGAGAAGCAAAAGCAGAAGGAGAAGCAGAAGGGGAAGCAGAAGAAACAGAAGAAGCAGAGGCAGTAGCAGAAGAAGCAGAAGATGCAGAAGCAGAAGGAGAAGCAGAAGGAAAAGCAGAAGGACGAGAAGGAGAAGGAGTAGGAGAAACAGAAGGAGAAGCAGAAAGAGAAGCAGAAGAAGGAGCAGGAGAAGGAAAAGCAGCAGGAGAAGCAGAAAGAGCAGCAGAAGGAGAAGCAGGAGATGCAGAAACTTGAGAAGCAGAAGCAGAAGAAACACAAGAAGGACAAGAAGCAGAAGGAGAAGCAGAAACAGAAGGAGAAGCAGGAAGAGAAGGAGGGAAAGCAGAAGAAGCAGAAGCAGGAGAAGCAGAAGCATAAGAATGTGAAGAAGCAGAAGGAGAACCTGAAGCAGAAGGAGAAGCAGGAGAAGCAGAAGAAGCAGAATCTGGAGAAGCAGAAGGAGAAGCAAAAGGAGAAGCAGAAGCAGAAAGAGAATCAAAAGCAGAAGGAGAAGCAGAAGAAACAGAAGAAGTAGAAGCAGTAGCAGTTGTAGCAGAAGCAGAACGAGAAGCAGAAGGAAAAGCAGAAGAACAAGAAGGAGAAGGGAAACAGAAGGACAAGCAGTAGGAGAATAAGAAGGAGAAGCAGAAGAAGGAGAAGCAGAAGCAGAAGAAGATGCAGAAGGAGAAGCAGTAGAAGCAGAAGCAGAAGGAGAAGCAGGAAAAGCAGAGGAAGCAGAAGCAAAAGGAAATGCAAAAGAAGGAGAAGGAGAAGCAGAAGCATAAGGACAAGCACAAGCAGAAGGAGGTGCAGAACGAGAAGCAGGAGAAGCAAAAGAAGCAGAAGCTGAAGGAGAAGCAACAGTAGGAGAAGGTGAAGGAGGAGAAGCAGAAGGAGAAGCAGAAACAGAATGAGAAGCAGAAAGAGAAGCAGAAGAAGGACAAGAAGCAGAAGCAGGAGAAGCCGAAAGGGAAGAAGCAGAAGAAGCAGAAACATTAGCAGAAGGAGAAGCAGAAGCAGAAGGAGAAGCAGCAGAAGAAGTAGAACCAGAAATTCAGGCAGGAGAAACAGAAGAAGCAGAAGCAGAAGGAGAAGCAAAAAGAGAAGCACAAGGAGTAGTAAAAGAAGCAGCAGAAGGAGAAGCAGAAGAAGAAGCAGAAAAACAAGCAGGAGAAGCAGAAGCAGAAAGAGAAGTAGAAGCAGAAGAAGCAGAACCAGAAGAAGCAGTAGAAGCATAAGAAGCAGAAGCAGGAGAAGCAGAAGCAGAAGAAAAAGAAGAAGCATAAGAAGCAGAAATAGAAGCAGACGGAGAAACAGAAGAAGGAGAAGGAGCAGCAGAAGGTGAAGCAGAAGGAGATGCAGAAGCAGAAAGAGAAGCAGAAACAGAAGGAGAAGTTGGAGAATCAGAAGAAGCAGAAGCAGAAAGAGAAGCAGAAGAGGGAGAAGGAGAAGCAGAAGCAGAAGGACAATCAGGAGAAGCAGAAGAAGCAGAAGCGGGAGAAGCAGAAGAAGAAGAAGAAACAGAAGAAGGAGAAGGAGCAGAAGGAGAAGCAAAAGCAGAAGGAGAAGCAGAAATAGAAACAGAAGCAGAAGAAGCAGTTGCAGGAGAAGCAGAAGCAGAAGAAACAGAAGAAGCTGAAGAAGCAGAAGGAGAACCTGAAGCAGAAGGAGAAGCAGAAGCATCAGAAGCTGGAAAAGCAGAAGCAGAAGATACAGAACAAGCAGAAGAAGCAGAAGCAGAACGAGAAGCAGAAGAATAAGAAGGAGAAAGAGAAGGATTAGGAGTAGGAGGAGCAGAAGCAGAATTAGAAGCAGAAAGAGAAGCAGAAGGAGAAGCAGAAGGAGAAACAGAAGAAGCAGAAGCAGGAGAAGCAGAAGCAGAAGCAGAATGAGAAGCACAAGAAGGAGAAATTGAAGGAGAAGGAGAATGAGACGGAGAAGCAGAAGGAGAAGGAGGAGAAGCAGAAGAAGGAGAAGCAGAAGCAGAAGAAACAGAAGAAGGAGAAGAGCAGAAGCAGAAGGAGAAAAAGAAGCAGAAGGAGAAGCAGAAGAAGCAGAAGCTGAAGCAGAAGAAACTGAAAAAGCAGAAAAAGAAGAAGAAGCAGAAGAAGAAGAAGCAGGAAAAGCAGAAGAAGAAGAAGGAGAAGGAGAAAGAGAAGGATTAGGAGTAGGAGAAACAGACGGATAAGCAGAAGCAGAAAGAGAAGGAGAAGGAGAAGGAGAAGCAGGAGAAGCAGAAGAAGCAGAAGCAGGAGAAGCAGAAGCAGAATGAAAAGCAGAAGAAGGAGAAATTAAAACAGAAGAAGATGCAGAAGGAGAAGCACAAGCAGAAGCAGAAGCAGAAGGAGAAGCAGAAGAAGGAGGAGAAGGAGTAGCAGAAGGATAAGAATAAAGAGAAACAGAAGGAGAAGCAGGAGAAGCAGGAGAAGCATAAGCAGAAGAAATAGAAGAAGCAGAAGCAGAAAGAGAAGCAGAAACAGAAGGAGAAGCAGAAATAGAAGCAGAAGAAACCGAAGAAGCAGAAGCAGAACCTGAAGCGGAAGGAGAAGCAGAAGAAGCAGAATCTGGAGAAGAAGAAGGAGAACCAGACGGAGAAGCAGAAGCAGAAAGAGAAGCAAAAGCAGAAGGAGAAGCAGAAGAAACAGAAGAAGCAGAAGCAGTAGCAGAAGAAGCTGAAGATGCAGAAGCAGAAAGAGAAGCAGAAGGAATAGCAGAAGAACGAGAAGAAGAAGGAGAAACAGAAGGAGAAGAAGAAGGAGAAGCAGAAGGAGAATCAGGAAAGGCAAAAGAAGCAGAATCAGACGGAGAAGCAGGAAAAGCAGAAGAAGCAGAAGCAAAAGGAGAAGCAAAAGAAGGAGAAGGAGAAGTAGAGGCAGAAGAAGAAGCATAAGGACAAGCACAAGCAGAAGGAGATGCAGAAGGAGAAGCAGGAGAAGCAGAAGAAGCAGAAGATGAAGGAGAAGCAGAAGTAGGAGAAGGAGAAGGAGGAGAAGCAGAAGCAGAAGGAGAAGCAGAAGCGGAATGAGAAGCAGAAAGAGAAGCAGGAGAAGCACAAGAAGCAGAAGCAGGAGAAGCCGAAAGAGAAGAAGCAGAAGAAGCAGAATCAGAAGCAGAAGTAGAAGCAGAAGCAGAAGGAGAAGCAGCAGAAGAAGTAGATCCAGAAATTCAGGCAGGAGAAACAGAAGAAGCAGAAGCAGAAGCAGAAGGAGAAGCAAAAAGAGAAGCAGAAGAAGAAGTAGAGGAACCAGCAGAAGGAGAAGCAGCAGAAGAAGCAGAAAAACAAGCAGGAGAAGCAGAAGCAGAAAGAGAAGTACAAGCAAAAGTAGCAGAAGAAGCAGAAGAAGAAGCAGTAGAAGCATAAGAAGCAGAAGCAGGAGAAGCAGAAGCAGAAGATAAAGAAGAAGCATAAGAAGCAGAAGCAGAGGGAGAAACAAAAGAAGGAGAAAGAGCAGAAGAAGGTGAAGCAGAAGGAGATGCAGAAGCAGAAAGAGAAGCAGAAACAGAAGGAGAAGAAGAAGGAGAAGTAGGAAAATCAGAAGAAGCAGAAGCAGAAAGAGAAGGAGAAGCAGAAGGAGAAGGACAACCAGGAGAAGCAGAAGAAGCAGAAGCGGGAGGAGCAGAAGAAGAAGAAGAAGAAGAAACAGAAGAAAGAGAAGGAGCAGAAGGAGAAGCAGAAGCAGAAGGAGAAGCAAAAGAGAAGCAGAAGAAGCAGAAGAAGCAGTAGCAGGAGAAGCAGAAGCAGAAGAAACAGAAGAAGCCCAAGAAGCAGAAGGAGAACCTGAAGCAGAAGGAGAAGCAGAAGCAGCAGAAGCTGGAAAAGTAGAAGCAGAAGAAACAGAACAAGCAGAAGAAGCAGAAGAAGAACGAGAAGCAGAAGAAGAACAAGGAGAAAGAGAAGGATTAGGAGTAGGAGAAAGAGAAGGATAAGCAGAAGCAGAAAGAGAAGGAGAATGAGAAGGAGAAGCAGAAGAAGCAGAAGCAGGAGAAGCAGAAGCAGAATGAAAAGCAGAAGAAGGAGAAATTGAAACAGAAGATGCAGAAGAAGAAGCAGAAGCAGTAGTAGAAGCAGAAGAAGGAGAAGCAGAAGGAGAAGCATAAAGAGAAACAGAAGGAGAAGCAGGAGAAGCAGAAGCAGGAGAAGCAGAATCAGAAGAAATAATAGAAGGAGAAGAAGCAGAAGCAGAAAGAGAAGCAGAAACAGAAGGAGAAGCAAAAATAGAAGCAGAAGAAGCCGAAGAAGCAAAAGCAGAACCTAAAGCAGAAGGAGAAGTAGGAGAAGCAGAAGAAGCAGAATCTGGAGAAGGAGAAGGAGAACCAGAAGGAGAAGCAGAAGCAGAAAGAGAAGCAAAAGCAGAAGGAGAAGCAGAAGGAGAAGCAGAAGAAAAAGAAGAAGCAGAATCAGTAGCAGAAGAAGCTGAAGATGCAGAACCAGAAAGAGAAGCAGAAGGAATAGCAGAAGAACGAGAAGGAGAAACAGAAGGAGAAGCAGAAGGAGACGCAGGAAAAGCAGAAGAAACAGAAGTAGACGAAGAAGAAGGAGAAGGAGAAGCCGAAGCAGAAGAAGAAGCAGAAGGAAAAGCACAAGCAGAAGGAGATGCAGAAGGAGAAGCAGGAGATGCAGAAGAAGCAGAAGCAGAAGGAGAAGAAGAAGGAGAAGAAGCAGAATCAGAAGAAGCAGAAGCAGAAATAGAAAGAGAAGCCGACGAAGAGAAGCAGAACGAGAAGCAGGAGAAGCAGGAGAAGCACAAGCGGGAGAAGCAGCAGAAGAAGAAACAGAAGAAGGAGAAGGAGCAGAAGCAAAAGGAGAAGCAGAAATAGAAGCAGGAAAAGCAGAAGAAGGAGAAGCGGGAGAAGCAGAAGGAGAAGAAACAGGAGAAGTACAAGAAGCAGAAGCAGAAGCAGAAGGAGAAGCAGAAACAGAAGGAGAAGCAGAAAGAGAAAGAGGGGGAGCCGAAGAAGCAGAAGCAGGAGAAGCAGAAGCACAAGAATCCGAAGAAGCAGAAGCAGAACCTGAAGCAGAAGGAGAAGCAGGAGAAGCAGAAGAAGCCGAATCTGGAGAAGCAGAATGAGAAGCTGAAGTAGAAGCAGAAGCAGAAGCAGAAAGAGAATCAAAAGCAGAAGGAGAAGAAGAAGAAACAGAAGAAGCAGAAGCAGTAGCAGTTGCAGCAGAAGCAGAAGGAGAAGCAGAAGGAAAAGCAGAAGAACGAGAAGGAGAAGGAGACACAGAAGAAGAAGCAGAAGGAGCATCAGAAGGAGAAGCAGAAGAAGCAGAAGGAGAAGCAGAAGGAGAAACAGAAGGAGAAACAGAAGCAGAAGAAACAGCAGAAAGAGAAGCAGAAGCAGATGAAGATGCAGAAGGAGAAGCAGGAGAAGCAGAAGAATCAGAAGCAGAAGGAGAAGTAGAAGAAGGAGAAGGAGAAGGAAGAGCCGCAGAAGCAATAGGAGAAGCAGAAAGAGAAGCAGAAGCAGAATGAGAAGCAGAAAGAGAAGCAGTAGAAGCAGAAGAAGCAGGAAAAGCAGAATCAGAAGAAAGAGAAGAAGAAGAAGACGAAGAAGAAGAAGAAGAAGAAGAAGAAGAAGAAGAAGAAGAAGAAGAAGAAGAAGAAGATGATGAAGAAGAAGAAGAAGAAGCAGCATAAGGAGAAGCATAAGGAGAAGCATAAGGAGAAGCATAAGGAGAAGTATAAGGAGAAGCAGTAGAAGCAGAAGAAGCAGAAGCAGGAGAAGCAGAAGCAGAAGATATGATTAAGCAATAGAAGCAGAAGCAGAATCAGTGGGAGAAGCAGAAGAAGGAGAAGGAGAAGGAGAAGCAGAAGGAGAAGCAGAAGCAGAAAGAGAAGCAGAAACAGAAGGAGAAAAGAAGGAGAATCAGGAGAATCAGAAGAAGCAGAAGTAGAAGCAGAAAGAGGAGAAGAAGGAGAAGCAGAAGTAGAATCAGAAGAAACAAAGAAGAAGAAGAAGAAGAAGAAACAGAAGCAAAAGAAACAGAAGAAAGAGAAGAGCAGAAGCAGAAGCAGAAGGAGAAGCAGAGGCAGAGGAGAAGCAGAAAGAGAAGCAGGATTAGCAGAAGAAGCAGGAGAAGCAGAAGCAGAAGAAACAGGAGAAGCCGAAGAAGCAGAAGCAGAAGCAGCAGGAGAAGCAGAAGAAGAAGACGGAGAAGGCGAAAGAGAAGGATTAGGAGTAGGAGAAGCAAAAGGATAAGCAGAAGCAGAAAGAGACGCAGAAGGAGAAGCAGCACGAGAAGTAGGAGAAGCAGGAGAAGCAGAAGCAGGAGAAGCAGAAGCATAAGAATCCGAAGAAGCAGAAGCAGAACCTGAAGAAGAAGGAGAAGCAGAAGAAGCAGAAGCAGAAGGAGAAGTAGAAGTAGGAGAAGGAGAAGGAAGAGCCGCAGAAGCAATAGGAGAAGCATAAGGAGAAGCATAAGGAGAAGAAGTAGAAGCAGTAGAAGCATAAGCAGGAGAAGCAGAAGCAGTAGAAAAAGAATAAGCATAAGAAGAAGAATCAGAGGGAGAAGCAAAAGAAGGAGAAGGAACAGCAGAAAGAGAAGTAGAAGCAGAATCAGAAGGAGAATCAGAAGAAGGAGTAGCAGAAGCAGAAGAAGCAGCAGAAGGAGAAGCAGAAGCAGAAAAAGATGCAGAACGAGAAGCAGGAGAAGCAGAAGAAGCAGAAGCAGAAGGAGAAGCAGAAGTAGGAGAAGGAGAAGGAGAAGGAAGTGCAGCAGAAGCAATAGGAGAAGCAGAAGGAGAAGCAGAAGCAGAATGAGAAGCAGAAAGAGAAACAGTAGAAGCAGAAGCAGGAAAAGCAGAAGCAGAAGAAAGAGAAGAAGAAGAAGAAGACGAAAAAGAAGAAGAAGAGGAAGAAGAAAAGAAGCAGCAGCATAAGGAGAAGCATAAGGAGAAGCATATGAAGAAGCGGTAGAAGCAGAAGCAGGAGAAGCAGAAGCAGAAAGAGAAGCAGAAACAGAAGGAGAACAAGAAGGAG
Source organism: Dipodomys ordii (assembly GCF_000151885.1). NCBI lineage: Eukaryota > Metazoa > Chordata > Mammalia > Rodentia > Heteromyidae > Dipodomys > Dipodomys ordii. The sequence goes on along the minus strand of NW_012290474.1, from coordinate 2,424 downwards.
AAGCAGGAGAATCAGAAGAAGCAGAAGTAGAAGCAGAAAGAGGAGAAGAAGGAGAAGCAGAAGTAGAATCAGAAGAAAGAGAAGAAGAAGAAGCAGAAGAAACAGAAGCAAAAGAAACAGAAGAAGGAGAAGAGCAGAAGCAGAAGCAGAAGGAGAAGCAGAAGCAGAAGGAGAAGCAGAAAGAGAAGCAGGAGAAGCAGAAGAAGCAGGAGAAGCAGAAGCAGAAGAAACAGGAGAAGCCGAAGAAGCAGAAGCACAATCTGAAGCAGAAGGAGAAACAGAAGAAGCACAATCTGAAGCAGAAGCAGAAGAAACAGAAATAGTCGAATAAGCAGAAGCAGAAGCACCAGGAGAAGCAGAAGAAGAAGAAGGAGAAGGCGAAAGAGAAGGATTAGGAGTAGGAGAAGCAAAAGGATAAGCAGAAGCAGAAAGAGACGCAGAAGGAGAAGCAGCACGAGAAGTAGGAGAAGCAGAAGAAACAGAAGACGCATAAGCAGAATGAGAATCACAAGGAGAAATTGAAGCAGAAGCAGAAGGAGAAGCAGAAGCAGAAGCAGAAGGAAAAGCAGAAGAAGGAGAAGGAGAAGCAGAAAAAGAAGCAGAACGAGAAGCAGGAAAAGCAGAACCAGGAGAAGCAGAAACAGAAAAAACAGAAGAAGGAGAAGAAGCAGAAGCAGGAGAAGCAGAAGCAGAAGAAGCCGAAGAAGCAGAAGCAGAACCTGAAGCAGAAGGAGAAGCAGTAGAAGCAGAAGAAGCAGAATCTAGAAAAGCAGAAGGAGAAGCAGAAGGAAAAGCAGAAGAACGAGAAGGAGAAGGAGAAACAGAAGGAGAAGCAGAAAGAGAAGCAGAAGAAGGAGCAGGAGAAGGAAAAGCAGCAGCAGAAGCAGAAAGAAGCAGGAGATGCAGAAACAGGAGAAGCAGAAGCAGAAGAAAGAGGAGAAGGACAAGAAGCAGAAGCAGAAGGAGAAGCAGAAACAGAAGGAGAAGCAGAAAGAGAAGGTGGGGAAGCAGAAGAAGCAGAAGCAGGAGAAGCAGAAGCATAAGAATCCGAAGAAGCAGAAGCAGAACCTGAAGCAGAAGGAGAAGCAGGAGAAGCAGAAGAAGTAGAATCTGGAGAAGCAGAATGAGAAGCTGAAGGAGAAGCAGAAGCAGAAAGAGAATCAAAAGCAGAAGGAGAAGCAGAAGAAACAGAAGAATAGAAGCAGTAGCCGTTTGTAGCAGAAGCAGAAGGAGAAGCCGAAGGTAAAGCCGAAGAACAAGAAGGAGAAGGAGAAACAGAAGGAGAAGCAGAAGGAGAAGCAGAAAGAGAAGCAGGTAAAGCAGAAGAAGAAGAAGCACAAGGAGAATCAGAAGGAGAAGCAGAAGAAGGAGAAGCAGAAGCAGAAGAAGATGCAGGAGAAGCAGGAGAAGCAGAAGAAGCAGAAGCAGAAGGAGAAGCAGGAAAAGCAGAAGAAGCAGAAGCAAAAGAAGGAGAAGGAGAAGAAGAAGAAGAAGGAGCATAAGGACAAGCACAAGCAGAAGGAGATGCAGAAGGAGAAGCAGGAGAAACAGAAAAAGCAGAAGCTGAAGGAGAAGCAGAAGCAGAAGAAGCCGAAGAAGCAGAAGCAGAATCTGAAGCAGAAGGAGAAGCAGGAGAAGCCGAAGAAGCAGAATCTGGAGAAGCAGAAGGAGAAGCAGAAGCAGAAGCAGAAGCAGAAGGAGAAGCAGAAGAGGAATGAGAAGCAGAAAAAGAAACAGGAGAAGCACAATAAGCAGAAGCAGGGGAAGCCGAAAGAGTAGAAGCAGAAGAAGCAGAAACAGAAGCAGAAGCAGAAGCAGAAGGAGAAGCAGCAGAAGAAGTAGAACCAGAAATTCAGGCAGGAGAAACAGAAGAAGCAGAAGCAGAAGGAGAAGCAAAAAGAGAAGCAGAAGCAGAAGTAGAAGAAGCAGCAGAAGGAGAAGCAGCAGACGAAGCAGAAAAACAAGCAGGAGAAGCAGAAGCAGAAAGAGACGTAGAAGCAGAAGAAACAGAACAGAAGAAGCAGTAGAAGCATAAGAAGCAGAAGCAGGAGAAGCAGAAGCAGAAGAAAAAGAAGAAGCATAAGAAGCAGAAGCCGAAGCAGAGGGAGAAACAGAAGAAGAAGAAGGAGCAGCAGAAGGTGAAGCAGAAGGAGTTGCAGAAACAGAAAAAGAAGCAGAAACAGAAGGAGAAGAAGAAGGATTAGTTGGAGAATCAGAAGAAGCAGAAGCAGAAAGAGAAGCAGAAGAAGGAGAAGCAGAAACAGAGGAAACGAAGGAGAAGCAGAAGAAGCAGAAGTGGTAGAAGCAGAAGAAGAAGAAGAAGAAGAAGAAGAAGAAACAGAAGAAGGAGAAGGAGCAGAAGGAGAAACAGAAGCAAAAGGAGAAGCAGAAAGAGAAGCAGAAGAAGCATTAGCAGGAGAAGCA
>NW_012290473.1:0-2127 GCF_000151885.1 Dipodomys ordii | reverse complement strand
GAAGAAGGAGAAGGAGAAGCAGAAGCAGAAAGAGAAGCTTGAAAGAGAAGCAGAACGAGAAGCAGGAGAAGCAGAAGCAGGAGAAGCAGAAGCAGAAGAAACAGAAGAAGGAGAAGAAGCAGAAGCAGAAGGAGAAGCAGAAACAGAAGGAAAAGCAGAAAGAGAAGCAGAAGAAGTAGCAGCACGAGAAGCAGAAGAAGCAGAAGCCGAAGAAGCAGAAGCAGAATCTGACGCAGAAGGAGAAACAGAAGAAGCACAATCTGAAGCAGAAGCAGAAGAAACAGAAATAGTAGAATAAGCAGAAGCAGAAGCACCATGAGAAGCAGGAAAAGCAGAAGGAGAAGGCGAAAGAGAAGGATTAGGAGTAGGAGAAGTAAAAGGATAAGCAGAAGCAGAAAGAGACGCAGAAGGAGAAGCAGCACGAGAAGTAGGAGAAGCAGGAGAAGCAGAAGAAACAGAAGACGCAGAAGCAGAATGAGAATCAGAAGGAGAAATTGAAGCAGAAGCAGAAACAGAAGGAGAAGCAGAAGCAGAAGGAGAAGCAGAAGGAGAAGGAGAAGGAGAAGCAGAAAAAGAAGCAGAACGAGAAGCAGGAGAAGCAGAAGCAGGAGAAGCAGAAACAGAAAAAACAGAAGAAGGAGAAGAAGCAGAAGCAGAAGGAGAAGCAGAAACAGAAGGAAAAGCAGAAAGAGAAGCAGGAGAAGCAGAAGCAGCAGCAGCAGGAGAAGCAGAAGCAGAAGAAGCCCAAGAAGCAGAAGCAGAACCTGAAGCAGAAGGAGAAGCAGGAGAAGCAGAAGAAGCAGAATCTGGAGAACCAGAAGGAGAAGCAGAAGCAGAAAGAGAAGCAAAAGCAGAAGGAGAGCAGGAGGAGAAGCAGAAGAAACAGAAGAAGCAGAGGCAGTAGCAGAAGATGCAGAAGATGCAGAAGCAGGAGGAGAAGCAGAAGGAAAAGCAGAAGTACGAGAAAGAGAAGGAGAAACAGAAGGAGAAGCAGAAAGAGAAGCAGAAGAAGTAGCAACAGAAGGAAAAGCAGCAGGAGAAGCAGAAAGAGCAGCAGAAGGAGAAGCAGGAGATGCAGAAACAGGAGAAGCAGAAGCAGAAAAAACAGGAGAAGGACAAGAAGCAGAAGCAGAAGGAGAAGCAGAAACAGAAGGAGAAGCAGAAAGAGAAGGAGGGGAAGCAGAAGAAGCAGAAGCAGGAAAAGCAGAAGCATAAGAATCAGAAGAAGCAGAAGCAGAACCTGAAGAAGAAGGAGAAGCAGAAGAAGCAGAAGCAGAAGGAGAAGTAGAAGTAGGAGAAGGAGAAGGAAGAGCCGCAGAAGCAATAGGATTAGCAGAAGGAGAAGCAGAAGCAGAATGAGAAGCAGAAAGAGAAGCAGTAGAAGCAGAAGAAGCAGGAAAAGAAGAAGCGGAAGAAAGAGAAGAAGAAGAAGAAGAAGAAGAAGAAGAAGAAGAAGAAGAAGAATAAGAAGAAGAAGAAGAAGAAGAAGAAGAAGAAGAAGAAGAAGAAGAAGAAGGAGAAGGAGGAGGAGAAGCATAAGGAGAAGAAGTAGAAGCAGAAGAAGCAGAAGCAGGAGAAGCAGAAGCAGGAGAAGCAGAAGCAGTAGAAAAAGAATAAGCATAAGAAGAAGAATCAGAGGGAGAAGCAGAAGAAGGAGAAGGAACAGCAGAAAGAGAAGTAGAAGGAGAATGAGAAGGAAAATCAGAAGAAGGAGTAGCAGAAGCAGAAGAAGCAGCAGAAGGAGAAGCAGAAGCAGAAAAAGATGCAGAACGAGAAGCAGGAGAAGCAGAAGAAGCAGAAGCAGAAGGAGAAGCAGAAGTAGGAGAAGGAGAAGGAGAAGGAAGTGCAGCAGAAGCAATAGGAGAAGCAGAAGGAGAAGCAGAAGCAGAATGAGAAGCAGAAAGAGAAGCAGTAGAAGCAGAAGAAGCAGGAAAAGCAGAAGCAGAAGAAAGAAAGGAAGAAGAAGAAGACGAAAAAGAAGGAGAAGAAGAGGAAGAAGAAGAAGAAGCAGCAGCATAAGGGGAAGCATAAGGAGAAGCATAAGGAGAAGTATAAGGAGAAGCAGTAGAAGCAGAAGCAGGAGAAGCAGAAGCAGAAGAAAAATAATAAGCAAAAGAAGCAGAATGA
>NW_012290472.1:0-8087 GCF_000151885.1 Dipodomys ordii | reverse complement strand
GGAGAAGCAGAAACAGAAGGGAGTAGCTGAAAGAGAAGCAGGTGAATCAGAAGAAGCAGCAGCAGATGAAGCAGAAGCAGAAGAAGCCGAAAAATCAAAAGCAGTACCTGAAGCAGAAGAAGTAGGAGAAGCTGAAGATGCAGAATGTGGTGAAGCAGAATGAGAAGCAGAAGGAGAAGCTGAAGCAGAAAGAGATTTTTAAGCTGAAGGAGAAGCAGAAGAAACAGAAGAAGTAGAACAGTAGCAGTTGTAGCAGAAGCAGTAGGAAAAGCAGAAGGAAAAGCAGAAGGAAAAGCAGAAGAACAAGAAGGAGAAGGAGAAGCAGAAGGAGAAGCAGAAAGAGAAGCAGGTAAAGCAGAAGAAGAAGCAGAAGGAGAATCAGAAGGAGAAGCAGAAGAAAGAGAAGGAGAATCAGAAGCAGAAGAAGATGCAGAAGGAGAAGCAGAAGAAGCAGAAGCAGAAGGAGAAGCAGGAAAAGCAGAAGAAGCAGAAGCAAAAGGTGAAGCAAAAGAAGGAGAAGGAGAAGCAGAGGCAGAAGAAGAAGCATAAGGACAAGAACAAGCAGAAGGAGATGCAGAAGGAGAAGCAGGAGAAGCAGAAGAAGCAGAAGCTGAAAGAGAAGCAGAAGTAGGAGAAGGAGAAGGAGGAGAAGCAGAAGCAGAAGGAGAAGCAGAAGCAGAATGAGAAGCAGAAAGAGAAGCAGGAGGAGGTCAAGAAGCAGAAGCAGGAGAAGCCGAAAGAGAAGAAGCAGAAACAAAAGCAGAAGGAGAAGCAGAAGCAGAAGGAGAAGCAGCAGAAGAAGTAGAACCAGAAATTCAGGCACGAGAAACAGAAGAAGCAGAAGCAGAAGGAGAAGCAAAAAGAGAAGCAGAAGGAGAAGTAGAAAAAGCAGCAAAAGAAGCAGAAAAACAAGCAGGAGAAGCAGAAGCAGAAAGAGAAGTAGAAGCAGAAGAAGAAGCAGTAGAAGCATAAGAAGCAGAAGCAGGAGAAGCAGAACCAGAAGAAAAAGAAGAAGCATAAGAAGCAGAAGCAGAGGGAGAAACAGAAGAAGGAGAAGGAGCAGCAGAAGGTGAAGCAGAAGGAAATGCAGAAGCAGAAAGAGAAGCAGAAATAGAAGAAGAAGAAGGAGAAGTTGGAGAATCAGAAGAAGCAGAAGCAGAAAGAGAAGCAGAAGAAGGATAAGGAGAAGCAGAAGGAGAAGGACAAGCAGGAGAAGCAGAAGAAACAGGAGCGGGAGAAGCAGAAGAAGAAGAAGAAGAAACAGAAGAAGGAGAAGGAGCAGAAGGAGAAGCAGAAGCAGAAGGAGAAGCAGAAGAAACAGTAGCAGGTGAAGCAGAAGCAGAAGAAACAGAAGAAGCCGAAGAATCAGAAGGAGAACCTGAAGCAGAAGGAGAAGCAGAAGCAGCAGAATCTGGAAAAGCAGAAGCAGAAGAAACCGAACAAGCAGAAGCAGAACGAGAAGCAGAAGAAGAAGGAGAAAGAGAAGGATTAGGAGTAGGAGGAGCAGAAGCAGAATTAGAAGCAGAAAGAGAAGTAGAAGAAGAAACAGAAGGAGAAACAGAAGAAGCTGAAGCAGGAGAAGCAGAAGCAGAATGAGAAGCACAAGAAGGAGAAATTGATGGAGAAGGAGAAGGAGACGGAGAAGCAGAAGGAGAAGTAGGAGAAGCAGAGAAAAAGAAGCAGGAGAAGCAGAAACAGGAGAAGCAGAAACAGAAGAAACAGAAGCAGAAGGAGAAGCAGAAGAAGAAGCAGAAGAAGCAGAAGCTGAAGCAGAAGAAGAAGAAACAGAAAAAGCAGAAGAAGCAGAAGAAGAAGCAGCAGGAGAAGCAGAAGAAGAAGAAGGAGAAGGAGAAAGAGAAGGATTAGGAGTAGGAGAAACAGAAGGATAAGCAGAAGCAGAAAGAGAAGGAGAATGAGAAGGAGAAGCAGGAGAAGCAGAAGAAGCAGAAGCAGGAGAAGCAGAAGCAGAAGAAACATAGGAAGGAGAAGAAGCAGAATCAGAAGGAGAAGCAGAAACAGAAGGAAAAGCAGAAAGAGAAGCAGGAGAAGCAGAAGAAGCAACAGCAGGAGAAGCAGAAGCAGAAGAAGCTGAAGAAGCAGAAGCAGAACCTGAAGCAGAGGGAGAAGCAGGAGAAGCAGAAGAAGCAGAATCTGGAGAAGCAGAAGGAGAAGCAGAAGCAGAAAGAGAAGCAAAAGCAGAAGGAGAAGCAGAAGGAGAAGCAGAAGAAACAGAAGAAGCAGAGGCAGTAGCAGAAGAAGCAGAAGATGCAGAAGCAGAAGGAGAAGCAGAAGGAAAAGCAGAAGAACGAGAAGGAGAAGGAGTAGGAGAAACAGAAGGAGAAGCAGAAAGAGAAGCAGAAGAAGGAGCAGGAGAAGGAAAAGCAGCAGGAGAAGCAGAAAGAGCAGCAGAAGGAGAAGCAGAAGCAGAAGCAGAAGGAGAAGCAGAAGAAGGAGAAGCAGAAGGAGAAGCATAAAGAGAAACAGAAGGAGAAGCAGGAGAAGCAGAAGCAGAAGCAGAATCAAAAGAAATAGAAGAAGGATAAGAAGCAGAAAGAGAAGCAGAAACAGAAGGAGAAGCAGAAATAGAAGCAGAAGAAGCTGAAGAAGCAGAAGCAGAACCTGAAGCAGAAAGAGAAGCAGGAGAAGCAGAAGAAGTAGAATCTGGAGAAGAAGGAGAACCAGAAGGAGAAGCAGAAGCAGAAAGAGAAGCAAAAGCAGAAGGAGAAGCAGAAAGAGAAGCAGAAGAAACAGAAGAAGCAGAAGCAGAAGCAGTAGCAGAAGAAGCTGAAGATGCAGAAGCAGATAGAGAAGCAGAACGAATAGAAGAATAACGACAAGGATAAACAGAAGGAGAAGAAGAATGAGAAGCAGAAGGAGAAGCAGGAAAAATAGAAGAAGCAGAAACAGACGGAGAAGCAGAAGAAGGAGAAGCAGAAGCAGAAGAAGAAGCAGAAGGAAAAGCACAAGCAGAAGGAGATGCAGAAGGAGTAGCAGGAGAAGCAGAAGAAGCAGAAGCAGAAGGAGAAGAAGAAGGAGAAGAAGCAGAATCAAAAGAAGCAGAAGGAGAAGTAGAAAGAGAAGCCGACGAAGAGAAGCAGAACGAGAAGCAGGAGAAGCAGAAGAAGCAGAGCGGGAGAAGCAGTAAAAGAAGAAACAGAAGAAATAGAAGGAGCAGAAGCAGAAGGAGGAGCAGAAGCAGAAGGAGAAGCAGAAAGAGAAGCAGGAAAAGCAGAAGCTGGAGAAGCCGAAGCAGAAGAAACAGAAGAAGGGGAAGAAGCAGAAGTAGAAGCAGAAACAGAAGGAGAAGCAGAAAGAGAAGGAGGGGAAGCAGAAGAAGCAGAAGCAGGAGAACCAGAAGCATAAGAATCCGAAGAAGCAGAAGCAGAACCTGAAGCAGAAGGAGAAGCAGGAGAAGCAGAAGAAGCAGAATGTGGAGAAGCAGAAGGAGAAGCAGAAGCAGAAATAGAAGCAAAAGCAGAAGGAGAAGCAGAAGCAGAGGCAGTATCAGAAGAAGCAGAAGATTCAGAAGCAGAAGGAAAACCAGAAGAACGAGAAGGAGAAGGAGAAGGAGAAACAGGAGTAGAAGCAGAAAGAGAAGCAGAAGAAGGAGCAGTAGAAGGAAAAGCAGCAGGAGAAACAGAAAGAGCAGCAGAAGGAGAAGCAGGAAATGCAGAAACAGGAGAAGAACAAGCAGAAGAAAAAGGAGAAGGACAAGAAGCAGAAGCAGAAGGAGAAGCAGAAAGAGAAGGAGGGTAAGCAGAAGAAGCAGAAACAGGAGAAGCAGAAGCATAAGAATCCGAAGAAGCAGAAGCAGAACCTGAAGCAGAAGGAGAAGCAGGAGAAGCAGAAGAATCAGAAACTGGAGAAGCAGAATGAGAAGCAGAAGGAGAAGCAGAAGCAGAAAGAGAATCAAAAGCAGAAGGAGAAGCAGAAGAAACAGAAGAAGTAGAAGCAGTAGCAGTTGTAGCAGAAGCAGAAGGAAAAGCAGAAGAACAAGAAGGAGAAGGAGAAACAGAAGGAGAAGGAGAAGAAGAAAGAGAAGCAGGTAAAGCAGAAGCAGAAGAAGCAGAAAGAGAATCAGAAGGAGAACAGAAGAAGGAGAAGGAGAAACAGAACAGAAGAAAATGCAGAAGGAGAAGCAGAAGAAGCAGAAGCAGAAGGAGAAGGAGTAAAAGCAGAAGAAGCAGAAGCAAAAGGAGAAGCAAAAGAAGGAGAAGGAGAAGCAGAGGCAGAAGAAGAAGCATAAGGACAAGCACAAGCAGAAGGAGATGCTGAAGGAGAAGAAGGAGAAGCAGAATAAGCAGAAGCTTAAGGAGAACCAGAAGTAGGAGAAGGAGAAGGAGGAGAAGCAGAAGCAGAAGGAGAAGCAGAAGCAGAATGAGAAGCAGAAAGAGAAGCAGGAGGAGGACAAGAAGCAGAAGCAGGAGAAGCCGAAAGAGAAGAAGCAGAAACAGAAGCAGAAGGAGAAGCAGAAGCAGAAGGAGAAGCAGCAGAAGAAGTAGAACCAGAAATTCAGGCAGCAGAAACAGAAGAAGCAGAAGCAGAAGGAGAAGCAAAAAGAGAAGCAGAAGGAGAAGTTGAAAAAGCAGAAGAAGAAGCAGAAAAACAAGCAGGAGAAGCAGAAGCAGAAAGAGAAGTAGAAGCAGAAGAAGCAGAAGAAGCAGAAGAAGAAGCAGTAGAAGCAGAAGAAGCAGAAGCAGGAGAAGCAGAACCAGAAGAAAAAGAAGAAGCATGAGAAGCAGAAGCAGAGGGAGAAACAGAAGAAGGAGAAGGAGCAGCAGAAGGTGAAGCAGAAGGAGATGCAGAAGCAGAAAGAGAAGCAGAAATAGAAGGAGAAGAAGAAGGAGAAGTTGGAGAATCAGATGAAGCAGAAGCAGAAAGAGAAGCAGAAGAAGGAGAAGGAGAAGCAGAAGGAGAAGGACAAGCAGGAGAAGCAGAAGAAGCAGAAGCGGGAGAAGCAGAAGGAGAAGCAGAAGGAGAATCAGAAGGAGAAGCAGAAGAAGGAGAAGGAGAAGCAGAAGAAGATGCAGAAAGAGAAGCAGAAGAAGCAGTAGCAGGAGAAGCAGAAGCAGAAGAAACAGAAGAAGCCGAAGAATCAGAAGGAGAACCTGAAGCAGAAGGAGAAGCAGAAGCAGCAGAAGTGGAAAAGCAGAAGCAGAAGAAACCGAACAAGCAGAAGAAGCAGAAGCAGAACGAGAAGCAGAAGAAGAGGGAGAAAGAGAAGGATTAGGAGTAGGAGGAGCAGAAGCAGAATAAGAAGCAGAAAGAGAAGCAGAAGGAGAAACAGAAGCAGAAGCAGGAGAAGCAGAAGCAGAAAGAGAAGCAGAAGCACAAGAAGGAGGAATTGAAGGAGAAGGAGAATGAGACGGAGAAGCAGAAGGAGAAGCAGGAGAAGCAGAAGAAGGAGAAGGAGAAGGCGAAAGAGAAGGATTAGGAGTAGGAGAAGCAAAAGGATAAGCAGAAGCAGAAAGAGACGCAGAAGGAGAAGCAGCACGAGAAGTAGGAGAAGCAGGAGAAGCAGAAGAAGGAGAAGCAGAAGAAACAGAAGACGCAGAAGCAGAATGAGAAGCAGAAGGAGAAATTGAAGCAGAAGCAGAAGCAGAAGGAGAAGCAGAAGCAGAAGGAGAATCAGAAGAAGGAGAAGGAGAAGCAGAAAGAGAAGCACAACGAGAAGCAGGAGAAGCAGAAGCAGGAGAAGCAGAAGCAGAAGAAACATAGGAAGGAGAAGAAGCAGAAGCAGAAGGAGAAGCAGAAACAGAACGAAAAGCAGAAAGAGAAGCAGGAGAAGCAGAAGAAGCAGCAGCAGGAGAAGCAGAAGCAGAAGAAGCCGAAGAAGCAGAAGCAGAACCTGAAGCAGAAGGAGAAGCAGGAGAAGCAGAAGAATGCAGAATCTGGAGAAGCAGAAGGAGAAGCAGAAAAAGGAGAAGCAGAAGCGGAAAGAGAATCAAAAGCACCAGGAGAAGCAGAAGAAACAGAAGAAGCAGAAGCAGTAGCAGTTGCAGCAGAAGCAGAAGGAAAAGCAGAAGAACGAGAAGGAGAAGGAAAAACAGAAGCAGAAGCAGAAGGAGAATCTGAAGGAGAAGCAGAAGAAGCAGAAGGAGAAGCAGAAGCAGCAGAAGCAGCAGAAGGAGAAGAAAAAGCAGAAGAAGATGCAGAAGGAGAAGCTGGAGAAGCAGAAGAAGCAGACGCAGAAGAAGAAGTAGAAGTTGGAAAAGGAGAAGGAAGAGCAGCAGAAGCAATATAAGAAGCAGAAGGAGAAGCAGAAGCAGAATGAGAAGCAGAAAGAGAAGCAGTAGAAGCAGAAGAAGCAGGAAAACAGAAGCAGAAGAAAGAGAAGAGGAAGAAGAAGAAGAAGAAGAAGAAGAAGAAGAAGAAGAAGAAGAAGAAGAAGATGAAGAAGAAGAAGAAGAAGAAGAAGAAGAAGAAGAAGAAGAAGAAGAAGAAGAAGAAGAAGAAGAAGAAGAAGAAGAAGAAGAAGAAGAAGATGAAGAAGAAGAAGAAGAAGAAGAAGAAGGAGAAGGAGAAGAAGAAGAGGAAGGAGAAATAGGAGAAACATAAGGAGAAGCAGTAGAAGCAGAAGAAGCAGAAGCAGGAGAAGCAGAAGAAAAAGAATAAGCATAAGAAGCAGAATCAGAGGGAGTAGGAGAAGATGGAGAAGGAGCAGCAAAAGGAGAAGCAGAAGGAGAAGCACAAGGAGAAGAAGATGCAGAAGGAGCAGCAGAAGAAACAGAAGCAGAAGGAGAAGCAGAAGTAGGGGAAGGGGAAGGAGAAGGAGAAGGAAGGGCAGCAGAAGCAATAGGAGAAGCAGAAGGAGAAGCCGAAGCAGAATGAGAAGCAGAAAGAGAAGCAGTAGAAGCAGAAGAAGCAGGAAAAGCAGAAGCAGACGAAAGAGAAGAAGAGGAACAAGAAGAAGAAGACGAAGAAGAAGAAGAAGAAGAAGCAGCAGCATAAGGAGAACCGTAAGGAGAAGCAGTAGAAGCAAAAGAAGCAGAATCAGGAGAAGCAGAAGCGGAAGAAAAAGAATAAGCAAAAGAAGCAGAAGCAGAAGCACTGGGAGAAGCAGAAGCAGAAGGAGAAGGAGCAGCAGAAGGAGAAGCAGAAGCAGAAAGAAAAGCAGAAACAGAAGGACAACAAAAGGAGAAGCAGGAGAATCAGAAGAAGCAGAAGTAGAAGCAGAAAGAGAAGGAGAAGAAGGAGAAGCAGAAGAAGAATCAGAAGAAACAGAAGAAGAAGAAGCAGAAGAAACAGAAGCAAAAGAAACAGAAGAAGGAGAAGAGCAGAAGCAGTAGCAGAAGGAGAAGAAGAAGCAGAAGGAGAAGCAGAAAGAGAAGCAGGAGAAGCAGAAGAAGCAGGAGAAGCAGAAGCAGAAGAAACAGAAGAAGCCGAAGAAGAAGAAGCAGAATCTGAAGCAGAAATAGAAACAGAAGAAGCACAATCTGAAGCAGAAGCAGAAGAAACAGAAATAGTAGAATAAGCAGAAGCAGAAGCAGCAGGAGAAGCAGAAGAAGAAGACGGAAAAGGCGAGAGAGAAGGATTAGGAGTAGGAGAAGCAAAAGGATAAGCAGAAGCAGAAAGAGACGCAGAATGAAAAGCAGCACAAGAAGTAGGAGAAGCAGGAGAAGCAGAAGCAGGAGAAGCAGAAGAAACAGAAGACGCAGAAGCAGAATGAGAAGCAGAAGGAGAAATTGAAGCAGAAGCAGAAGGAGAAGCAGAAGCAGAAGGAGAAGCAGAAGAAGGAGAAGGAGAAGCAGAAAGAAAAGCAGAAAGAGAAGCAGAACTAGAAGCAGGAGAAGCAGAAGCAGGAGAAGCAGAAGCAGAAGAAACAGAAGAAGGAGAAGAAGCAGAAGCAGAAGGAGAAGCAGAAGCAGAAAGAGAAGCAAAAGCAGAAGGAGAAGCAGAAGGAGAAGCAGAAGAAACAGAAGAAACAGAAAGACTATCAGTAGAAGCTGAAGATGTAGAAGCAGAAAAAGAAGCACAATAAATAGCAGAAGAACGAGAAGGAGAAGGAGAAACAGAAGGAGAAGCAGAAGGAGAAGCAGAAAGAGAATCAGGAAAAGCAGAAGAATAGAAGTAGACGGAGAAGTAGA
>NW_012290471.1:0-2635 GCF_000151885.1 Dipodomys ordii | reverse complement strand
GTGCTCCCTGCACAGAGGTGTGTGTGCACACGCACATACATGTATCGCAGACTCCCTGCACAGAGGTGTGTGTGCACACGCACATACAGACGCAGACTCCCTGCACAGAGGTGTGTGTGCACACGCACATACAGACGCAGACTCCCTGCACAGAGGTGTGTGTGCACACGCACATACAGACGCAGACTCCCTGCACAGAGGTGTGTGTGCACACGCACATACAGACGCAGACTCCCTGCACAGAGGTGTGTGTGCACACGCACATACAGACGCAGACTCCCTGCACAGAGGTGTGTGTGCACACGCACATACAGACGCAGACTCCCTGCACAGAGGTGTGTGTGCACACGCACATACAGACGCAGACTCCCTGCACAGAGGTGTGTGTGCACACGCACATACAGACGCAGACTCCCTGCACAGAGGTGTGTGTGCACACGCACATACAGACGCAGACTCCCTGCACAGAGGTGTGTGTGCACACGCACATACAGACGCAGACTCCCTGCACAGAGGTGTGTGTGCACACGCACATACAGACGCAGACTCCCTGCACAGAGGCACGTGTGCATGCGTGTGCATACACACACGCACACGCGCACACACATGCACTCTGCTGCCTTGTGGCTAGGCCCCTGGCCCCATGGTCTACCTGTGGGTCCCCAGGGAGGAAGTCACGGTTGAGGCTACCCCGGTGTTCTCCTTCCTAACCACCGATGCCTACAGAAAATGCACAGGTGTTGGCGCATCTGACCTGTTTCCAGATTCTCCAACCTTAGAGAAAGGATGTTGGAGACACTTTTGTTGGGTTTTGTGGTGGCTTTTTTGTTTTGTTTTGTTTTTTTTGGGTCCGGTCCTGGGGCCTGAACTCTGGGCCTGGGCGCTGTCCTTCAGCTCTTCAGCTCAAGGCTAGCGCTCTACCACTTAAGCCACAGCGCCACTTCCGGCTTTTTTCTTTTTGCTTATGTGGTGCTGAGGAATCGAACCCAGGGCCTCAGGCATGCAAGGCGAGCGCTCTACCACTGAGCCACCTTCCCAGCCCTGTGGTGGCTTTTCTGTTGAGAACGTCTTCACGGAGTAGGAACTCTGAGTTCACCCGCTCCGGTCTCCACGTGGTGAGCCGGTGCAGCACAGCACCTCAGCCAGCTCAGAGAGGCCGGCACGGGCCAGCGTCGGGGCCACGTGCAGAGGGCAGGGACCAGGATCCCAGTGCCTCCCCACTGAGTCTGGGTGGAAGGCAGGGAGTGGGGGCGCTCTCTGAGGACAGAGACGCCATCGGTGTGGACGTGGCTGTGTCGTTCTGGGGTTCACGCCAAATGGAGGCTGAGGCCCCACTCCTGGGTCCCGAGGATCACGGGCTCACTCCCGCTGTGGGAAGGGGCACTCAGCATGGCACACGCCGGGTCTCTAGGCCTGAGGCTCTGCTCAGCCCGCCCGGATCCGGCACGGGCACGGCCGTGCGTGGAGAGCAGGACAGTTCCGCACGTGCCCTGCCCCCCCAGCCCCCCGCTGGCCTCCGACTCCAGGGACACGGCCTTTGCCGCTGTCCTGGTGACTGTTCAAAGCGGCCCCAGGTCTGCTGGCGTGTGGCCTTTTAAGTTGTTCCTCCTTTTTTCTTTTTTATGCAATGCCAGCCCCCTGGTCTCAGATCAAAAGAAAAAGTATTCACGCATTTGCTGAGTTCTGAAAACACAAAGTCCACAAATGTCTCTGAACTATGGGAAGAATCTGCTGGGGCTCCAGTCAGTGAGCACTTATGCCAGAGCTGAACACACGAAACATTGCGTGTGGCATCCATTTTAATTCAACATTGTGGGCATTTTAACTGTTGTGTCCAAACCGGAACATCCAAAAGAGAGAGCCACACGTGTCTGTCACCCACACGTGTGTGAAAGTGTCCCCAGAGCAGCCAGCAGCCGCTGTGCCCTGAGAAGGGACAGGGCCAAGGCCACCAAGAGAGCACTTAGGGGCTGGCCCCGCTGGGCCCCTGGGAGCCAGTCCCGACCTAGGTCTGACCATAGAACTTGCAGAAGCTACGCTCTTGGAAAACAGAAGATCCCAGCACAGACCATCCAGGGCTGCCAAGCCCCAGCCCGGGCCTCAGGCACGGGCTCAGTCCCTACAAGCCGTCTCTGCCAGGGTGGATGTATGTGCAGTGGTGGTGAGTGCTGTTGGATGCAGAAAGGCTTCGTGATGTACAGAAGCCTGAAGGGGCTCTGCCGTCTTCATACCCTGCACCAAGACCCAGGCAGGGAAAACAGTGGGAAACTGGGAGCCCCTTTCTGGGTCAATCCGGCTAACCTGGGGCCTCTGGAGCCCCAAGGCTAGGCTGCCAGCGGCACAGGACACCCGGCTTTGGTTGACACTGTGATGAGGGCTCTGCTCTGCCCTTCAGCCAACTCAAAGTCCGCTACGCAGGCACTGATGTGGCACGGAACACCCTGGAAGCCGGTGGGTACTGGTGCTGTAGATTCTCTGTTGTGTTTTTCTTCTGTGTGAGTTTTCTGGTGGTATCAGCTTTTACACTCAGGGACGTGCACACGCGAGGCGGGTGCTCTGCCATGTGAGCCACGCACCCAGCACCACTTTTGCTTTCTTGTTTGTTTGGGGGCTGGGATGCCACCGCAGCCAGCTT
>NW_012290470.1:0-7887 GCF_000151885.1 Dipodomys ordii | reverse complement strand
TGAAAAGCAGAAGAAGGAGAAACTGAAACAGAAGAAGTATGCAGAAGGAGAAGCAGAAGCAGTAGTAGAAGCAGAAGAAGGAGAAGCAGAAGGCGAAGCATAAAGAGAAACAGAAGGAGAAGCAAGAGAAGCAGAAGCAGGAGAAGCAGAATCAGAAGAAATATAAGAAGGAGAAGAAGCAGAAGCAGAAAGAGAAGCAGAAACAGAAGGAGAAGCAGAAAAAGAAGCAG
The DNA here is from genome assembly GCF_000151885.1 of Dipodomys ordii. Lineage (NCBI taxonomy): Eukaryota > Metazoa > Chordata > Mammalia > Rodentia > Heteromyidae > Dipodomys > Dipodomys ordii. Next base: position 7,657 of record NW_012290470.1, on the reverse strand, counting down.
AAGAAGCCGAAGAAGCAAAAGCAGAACCTAAAGCAGAAGGAGAAGCAGGAGAAGCAGAAGAAGCAGAATCTGGAGAAGAAGAAGGAGAACCAGAAGGAGAATCAGAAGCAGAAAGAGAAGCAAAAGCAGAAGGAGAAGCAGAAGAAACAGAAGAAGCAGAATCAGTAGCAGAAGAAGCTGAAGATGCAGAAGCAGAAAGAGAAGCAGAAGGAATAGCAGAAGAACGAGAAGGAGAAATAGAAGGAAAAGCAGAAGGAGAAGCAGGAAAAGCAGAAGAAACAGAAGCAGACGGAGAAGCAGAAGAAGGACAAAGAGAAGCCGGAGCAGAAGAAGAAGCAGAAGGAAAAGCACAAGCAGAAGGAGATGCAGAAGGAGAAGCAGGAAATGCAGAAGACGCAGAAGCAGAAGGAGAAGAAGAAGGAGAAGAATCAGAATCAGAAGAAGCAGAAACAGAAATAGAAAGAGAAGCCGACGAAGAGAAGCTGAACGAGAAGCAGGAGAAGCAGAAGAAGCACAAGCGGGAGAAGCAGAAGAAGAAGAAACAGAAGAAGGAGAAGGAGCAGAAGCAGAAGGAGAAGCAGAAGGAGAAGCAGAAAGAGAAGCAGGAAAAAGCAGAAGAAGCAGAAGCAGGAGAAGCAGAAGGAGAAGAAACAGGAGAAGGACAAGAAGCAGAAAGAGAAGCAGTAGAAGCAGAAGAGGCAGGAAAAGCAGAAGCAGAAGAAAGAGAAGAAGAAGAAGACGAAGAAGAAGAAGAAGAAGAAGCAGCATAAGGAGAAGCATAAGGAGAAGCATAAGGAGAAGTATAAGGAGAAGCAGTAGAAGGAGAAGAAGCAGAAGCAGGAGAAGCTGAAGCAGAAGAAAAAGAATAAGCAAAAGAAGCAGAAGCAGAAGCAGTGAGAGAAGCAGAAGAAGGAGAAGGAGAAGGAGCAGCAGAAGGAGAAGCAGAAGCAGAAAGAGAAGCAGAAACAGAAGGAGAACAAGAAGGAGAAGCAGGAGAATCAGAAGAAGCAGAAAGAGAAGGAGAAGAAGGAGAAGCAGAAGTAGAATCAGAAGAAATAGAAGAAGAAGAAGAAGAAGAAACAAAAGCAAAAAAAAAACAGAAGAAGGAGAAGAGCAGAAGCAGAAGCAGAAGGAGAAGCAGAAGCAGAAGGAGAAGCAGAAAGAGAAGCAGGAAAAGCAGAAGAAGCAGGAGAAGCAGAAGCAGAAGAAACAGGAGAAGCCGAAGAAGCAGAAGCAGAATCTGAAGCAGAAGGAGAAACAGAAGAAGCACAATCTGAAGCAGAAGCAGAAGAAACAGAAATAGTAGAATAAGCAGTAGCAGAAGCACCAGGACAAGCAGAAGAACAAGAAGGAGAAGGCGAAAGAGAAGGTTTAGGAGTAGGAGAAACAAAAGGATAAGCAGAAGCAGAAAGAGACGCAGAAGGAGAAGCAGCACGAAAAGTAGGAGAAGCAGGAGAAGCAGAAGAAACAGAAGACGCAGAAGCAGAATGAGAAGCAGAAGGAGAAATTGAAGCAGAAGGAGAAGGAGAAGCAGAAGGAGAAGCAGAAGAAGGAGAAGGAGAAGGAGAAGCAGAAAGAGAAGCAGAAAGAGAAGCACAACGAGAAGCACAACGAGAAGCAAGAGAAGCAGAAGCAGGAGAAGCAGAAGCAGATGAAACATAAGAAGGAGGAGAAGCAGAAGCAGAAGGAGAAGCAGAAACAGAAGGAAAAGCAGAAATAGAAGCAGGAGCAGCAGAAGAAGCAGCAGCAGGAGAAGCAGAAGCAGAAGAAGCCGAAGAAACAGCAGCAGAACCTGAAGCATAAGGAGATACATGAGAAGCAGAAGAAGCAGAATCTGGAGAAGCAGAAGGAGAAGCAGAATCAGAAAGAGAAGCAAAAGCAGAAGGAGAAGCAGAAAAAACAGAAGAAGCAGAGGCACTAGCAGAAGATGTAGAAGCAGAAGGAGAAGCAGAAGGAAAAGCAGAAGAACGAGAAGGAGAAGGATAAGGAGAAACAGAAGGAGAAGCAGAAAGAGAAGCAGAAGAAGGAGCAGGAGAAGGAAAAGCAGCAGGAGAAGCAGAAAGAGAAGCAGAAGGAGAAGCAGGAGATGCAGAAACAGGAGAAGCAGAAGCAGAAGAAACAGGAGAAGGACAAGAAGCAGAAGCAGAAGGAGATGCAAAAACAGAAGGAGAAGCAGAAGGAGAAGGAGGGAAAGCAGAAGAAGCAGAAGCAGGAGAAGCAGAAGCATAAGAATACGAAGAAGCAGAAGGAGAACCTGAAGCAGAAGGAGAAGCAGGAGAAGCAGAAGAAGCAGAATCTGGAGAAGCAGAAGGAGAAGCAGAAGGAGAAGCAGAAGCAGAAAGAGAATCAAAAGCAGAAGGAGAAGCAGAAGAAACAGAAGAAGTAGAAGCAGTAGCAGGTGTAGCAGAAGCAGAAGGAAAAGCAGAAAAACAGAAAGGAGAAGGAGAAACAGAAGGAGAAGGAGAAGGAGAAGCAGAAAGAGAAGCAGGTAAAGCAGAAGAAGAAGATGCAGAAGGAGAATCAGAAGGAGAAGCAGAAGAAGGAGAAGGAGAAACAGTAGCAGAAGAAGATGCAGAAGGAGAAGCAGGAGAAGAAGGAGAAGCAGAAGCAGAAGGAGAAGCAGGAGAAGCAGAAGAAGCAGAATCTGGAGAAGCAGAAGGAGAAGCAGAAGCAGAAAGAGAAGCAAAAGCAGAAGGAGAAGCAGAAGAAACAGAAGAAGCAGAGACAGTAGTAGAAGAAGCAGAAGATTCCGAAGCAGAAGGAGAAGCAGAAGGAAAAGCAGAAGAACTAGAAGGAGAAGGAGAAGGAGAAACAGGAGTAGAAGCAGAAAGAGAAGCAGAAGAAGGAGCAGTAGAAGGAAAAGCAGCAGGAGAAACAGAAAGAGCAGCAGAAGGAGAAGCAGGAAATGCAGAAACAGGAGAAGAACAAGCAGAAGAAACAGGAGAAGGACAAGAAGCAGAAGCAGAAGGAGAAGCAGAAAGAGAAGGAGGGGAAGCAGAAGAAGCAGAAGCAGGAGAAGCAGAAGCATAAGAATCCGAAGAAGCAGAAGCAGAACCTGAAGCAGAAGGAGAAGCAGGAGAAGCCGAAGAATCAGAATCTGGAGAAGCAGAACGAGAAGCAGAAGGAGAAGCAGAAGCAGAAAGAGAATCAAAAGCAGAAGGAGAAGCAGAAGAAACAGAAGAAGTAGAAGCACTAGCAGTTGTAGCAGGAGCAGAAGGAAAAGCAGAAGAACAAGAAGGAGAAGGAGAAACAGAAGGAGAAGCAGAAGGAGAAGCAAAAAGAGAAGCAGGTAAACAGAAGAAGAAGAAGCAGAAGGAGAAGCAGAAGAAGGAGAAGGAGAAGCAGAAGGAGAAGCAGAAGAAGAAGGAGAAGCAGAAGCAGAAGAAGATGCAGAAGGAGAAGCAGAAGAAGCAGAAGCAGAAGGAGAAGCAGGAAAAGCAGAAGAAGCAGAAGCAAAAGGTGAAGCAAAAGAAGGAGAAGGAGAAGCAGAGGCAGAAGAAGAAGCATAAGGACAAGCACAAGCAGAAGGAGATGCAGAAGGAGAAGCAGGAGAAGCAGAAGAAGCAGAAGCTGAAGGAGAAGCAGAAGTAGGAGAAGGAGAAGGAGGAGAAGCAGAAGCAGAAGGAGAAGCAGAAGCAGAATGAGAAGCAGAAAGAGAAGCAGGAGGAGGACAAGAAGCAGAAGCAGGAGAAGCCGAAAGAGAAGAAGCAGAAACAGAAGCAGAAGGAGAAGCAGAAGCAGAAGGAGAAGCAGCAGAAAAAGTAGAACCAGAAATTCAGGCACGAGAAACAGAAGAAGCAGAAGCAGAAGGAGAAGCAAAAAGAGAAGCAGAAGGGGAAGTAGAAAAAACAGCAGAAGAAGCAGAAAAACAAGCAGGAGAAGCAGAAGCAGGAAGAGAAGTAGAAGCAGAAGAAGCAGAAGAAGAAGAAGAAGAAGCAGTAGAAGCATAAGAAGCAGAAGCAGGAGAAGCAGAACCAGAAGAAAAAGAAGAAGCATAAGAAGCAGAAGCAGAGGGAGAAACAGAAGAAGGAGAAGGAGCAGCAGAAGGTGAAGCAGAAGGAGATGCAGAAGCAGAAAGAGAAGCAGAAATAGAAGGAGAAGAAGAAGGAGAAGTTGGAGAATCAGAAGAAGCAGAAGCAGAAAGAGAAGCAGAAGAAGGAGAAGGAGAAGCAGAAGGAGAAGGACAAGCAGGAGAAGCAGAAGAAGCAGAAGAAGAAGAAGGAACAGAAGAAGGAGAAGGAGCAGAAGGAGAAGCAGAAGCAGAAGGAGAAGCAGAAAGAGAAGCAGAAGAAGCAGTAGCAGGAGAAGCAGAAGCAGAACAAACAGAAGAAGCCGAAGAATCAGGAGGAGAACCTGAAGCAGAAGGAGAAGCAGAAGCAGCAGAAGCTGGAAAAGCAGAAGCAGAAGAAATCGAACAAGCAGAAGAAGCAGAAGCAGAACGAGAAGCAGAAGAAGAGGGAGAAAAAAAGGATTAGGAGTAGGAGGAGCAGAAGCAGAATAAGAAGCAGAAAGAGAAGCAGAAGGAGAAGCAGAAGGAGAAACAGAAGCAGGAGAAGTAGAAGCAGAAGCAGAAAGAAAAGCACAAGAAGGAGGAATTGAAGGAGAAGGAGAATGAGTCGGAGAAGCTGAAGGAGAAATAGGAGAAGCAGAAGAATAAGAAGCAGGCGAAGCAGAAACAGAAGAAACAGAAAAAGCAGAAGAAGCAGAAGAAGAAGCAGCAGGAGAAGCAGAAGAAGAAGAAGGAGAAGGAGAAAGAGAAGTATTAGGAGTAGGAGAAACAGAAGGATAAGCAGAAGCAGAAAGAGAAGGAGAAGGAGAAGCAGGAGAAGCAGAAGAAGCAGAAGAAGCAGAAGCAGAAGCAGAATGAAAAGCAGAAGAAGGAGAAATTGAAACAGAAGAAGATGCAGAAGGAGAAGCAGAAGCAGAAGGAGAAGAAGAAGAAGGAGAAGCAGAAGGAGAAGCATAAGGAGAAACAGAAGGAGAAGCAGGAGAAGCAGAAGCAGGAGAAGCAGAATCAAAAGAAATAGAAGAAGGATAAGAAGCAGAAGCAGAAACAGAAGGAGAAGCAGAAATAGAAGCAGAAGAAGCAGAAGCAGAACCTGAAGCAGAAGGAGAAGCAGGAGAAGCAGAAGAAGCAGAATATGGAGAAGCAGAATGAGAAGCTGAAAGAGAAGCAGAAGCAGAAAGAGAATCAAAAGGAGAAGGAGAAACGGAAGAAACAGAAGAAGCAGAAGCAGTAGCAGTTCCAGCAGAAGCAGAAGGAGAAGCAAAAGTAAAAGCAGAAGAACGAGAAGGAGAAGGAGAAACAGAAGGAGAAGCAGAAGGAGAAGCAGAAGAAGAAGAAGGAGAAGCAGAAGGAGAAACAGAAGCAAAAGAAGCAGCAGAAGGAGAAGCAGAAGCAGAAGAAGATGCAGAAGGAGAAGCAGGAGAAGCAGAAAAAGCAGAAGGAGAAGGAGAAGTAGGAGAAGGAGAAGGAAGAGCCGCAGAAGCAATAGGAGAAGCAGAAGAAGAAGCAGAAGCAGAATGAGAAGCAGAAAGAGAAGCAGTAGAAGAAGAAGAAGCAGGAAAAGCAGAAGCAGCAGAAAGAGAAGAAGAAGAAGAAGAAGAAGAAGAAGAAGAAGAAGAAGAAGAAGAAGAAGAAGAAGAAGAAGAAGAAGAAGAAGAAGAAGAAGAAGAAGAAGAAGAAGAAGGAGAAGGAGAAGCAGTAGAAGCAGAAGGAGCAGAAGAAGGAGAAGCAGAAGCAGAAGAAAAAGAATAAGCATAAGAAGCAGAATCAGAGGGAGAAGCAGAAGAAGGATAAGCAGAAGCAGAAGAAGCAGCAGAAGGAGAAGCAGAAGCAGAAGAAGATGCAGAAGGAGAAGCAGGAGAAGCAGAAGAAAGAGAAGGAGAAGGCGAAAGAGAAGGATTAGGAGTAGGAGAAGCAAAAGGATAAGCAGAAGCAGAAAGAGACGCAGAAGGAGAAGCAGCACGAGAAGTAGGAGAAGCAGGAGAAGCAGAACCAGGAGAAGCAGAAGAAACAGAAGACGCAGGAGCAGAATGAGAAGCAGAAGGAGAAATTGAAGCAGAAGCAGAAGCAGACGGAGAAGCAGAAGCAGAAGGAGAAGCAGAAGAAGGAGAAGGAGAAGTAGAAAGAGAAGCACAACGAGAAGCAGGAGAAGCAGAAGCAGAAGAAACATAGGAAGGAGAAGAAGCAGAAGCAGAAGGAGAAGCAGAAACAGAAGGAAAAGCAGAAAGAGAAGCAGGAGAAGCAGAAGAAGCAGCAGCAGGAGAAGCAGAAGCAGAAGAAGCCGAAGAAGCAGAAGCAGAACCTGAAGCAGAAGGAGAAGCAGGAGAAGCAGAAGAAGCTGAATCTGGAGAAGCAGAAGGAGAAGCAGAAGCAAAAGCAAAAGGAGAAGCAGAAGGGGAAGCAGAAGGGGAAGCAAAAGAAACAGAAGAAGCAGAGGCAGTAGCAGAAGAAGCAGAAGATGCAGAAGCAGAAGGAGAAGCAGAAGGAAAAGCAGAAGAACGAGAAGGAGAAGAAGTAGGAGAAACAGAAGGAGAAGCAGAAAGAGAAGCAGAAGAAGGAGCAGGAGAAGGAAAAGCAGCAGGAGAAGCAGAAAGAGCAGCAGAAGGAGAAGCAGGACATGCAGAAACTTGAGAAGCAGAAGCAGAAGAAACAGGAGAAGGACAAGAAGCAGAAGCAGAAGGAGAAGCTGACAGAAGGAGAAGCAGGAAGAGAAGGAGGGAAAGCAGAAGAAGCAGAAGCAGGAGAAGCAGAAACATAAGAATGGGAAGAAGCAGAAGCAGAACCTGAAGCAGAAGGAGAAGCAGAAGAAGCAGAAGAAGGAGAATCTGAAGAAGCAGAATAAGAAACAGAACGAGAAGCAGAAGCAGAAAGAGAATCAAAAGCAGAAGGAGAAGCAGAAGAAACAGAAGAAGTAGAAACAGAAGCAGTTGCAGCAGAAGCAGAAGGAAAAGCAGAAGAACAAGAAGGAGAAGGAGAAACAGAAGGAGAAACAGAAGGAGAAGCAGAAAGAGACGCAGGTAAAGCAGACGAAGAAGAAGCAAAAGGAGAATCAGAAGGAGAAGCAGAAGAAGAGAAGGAGAAGCAGAAGAAGATGCAGAAGGAGAAACAGGAGAAGCAGAAGAAGCAGAAGCAGGAGGAGAAGCAAGAAAAGCAGAAGAAGCAGAAGCAAAACGAGAAGCAAAAGAAGGAGAAGGAGAAGCAGAAGCAGAAGCATAAGGAAAAGCACAAGCAGAAGGAGATGCAGAAGGAGAAGCAGGAGAAGCAGAAGAAGCAGAAGCTGAAGGAGAAGCAGAAGTAGGAGAAGGTGAAGGAGGAGAAGCAGAAGGAGAAGCAGAAGCAGAATGAGAAGCAGAAAGAGAAGCAGGAGAAGGACAAGAAGCAGAAGCAGGAGAAGCCGAAAGAGAAGAAGCAGAAGAAGCAGAAACATTAGCAGAAGGAGAAGCAGAAGCAGAAGGAGAAGCAGCAGAAGAAGTAGAACCAGAAATTCAGGCAGGAGAAACAGAAGAAGCAGAAGCAGAAGCAGAAGGAGAAGCAAAAAGAGAAGCACAAGGAGTAGTAAAAGAAGCAGCAGAAGAAACAGAAAAACAAGCAGGAGAAGCAGAAGCAGAAAGAGAAGTAGAAGCAGAAGAAGCAGAACCAGAAGAAGAAGCC
>NW_012290469.1:0-4109 GCF_000151885.1 Dipodomys ordii | reverse complement strand
AGAAAGAGAAGAAGAAGAAGAAGAAGAAGAAGAAGAAGAAGAAGAAGAAGAAGAAGAAGAAGAAGAAGAAGAAGAAGAAGAAGAAGAAGAAGAAGAAGAAGAAGAAGAAGAAGAAGAAGAAGAAGAAAAAGGAGAAGGAGAAGGAGAAGCAGAAGAAGCAGAAGCAGGAGAAGCAGAAGCAGAAGAAAAAGAATAAGCATAAGAAGCAGAATCAGAGGGAGAAGCAGAAGAAGGAGAAGCAGAAGCAGAAGAAGCAGCAGAAGGAGAAGCAGAAGCAGAAGAAGATGCAGAAGGAGAAGCAGGAGAAGCAGAAGACGGAGAAGGAGAAGGCGAAAGAGAAGGATTAGGAGTAGGAGAAGCAAAAGGATAAGCAGAAGCAGAAAGAGACGCAGAAGGAGAAGCAGCACGAGAAGTAGGAGAAGCAAGAGAAGCAGAAGCAGGAGAATCAGAAGCAATAGAAGACGCAGAAGCAGAATGAGAAGCAGAAGGAGAAATTGAAGCAGAAGCAGAAGGAGAAGCAGAAACAGAAGGAAAAGCAGAAAGAGAAGCAGGAGAAGCAGAAGAAGCAGCAGCAGGAGAAGCAGAAGCAGAAGAAGCAGAAGCAGAACCTGAAGCAGAAGGAGAAGCAGGAGAAGCAGAATCTGGAGAAGCAGAAGGAGAAGCAGAAGCAGAAAGAGAAGCAAAAGCAGAAGGAGAAGCAGAACTAGAAGCAGAAGAAACAGAAGAAGCAGAGGCAGTAGCAGAAGAAGCAGAAGATGCAGAAGCAGAAGGAGAAGCAGAAGGAAAAGCAGAAGAACGAGAAGGTGAAGGAGAAGGAGAAACAGAAGGAGAAGCAGAAAGAGAAGCAGAAGAAGGAGCAGGAGAAGGAAAAGCAGCAGGAGAAGCAGAAAGAGCAGCAGAAGGAGGAGCAGGAGATACAGAAACAGGAGAAGCATAAGCAGAACAAACATGAGAAGGACAAGAAGCAGAAGCAGAAGGAGAAGCAGATACAGAAGGAGAAGCAGAAAGAGAAGGATGGGAAGCAGAAGAAGCTGAAGCAGGAGAAGCAGAAGCATAAGAATCCGAAGAAGCAGAAGGAGAACCTGAAGCAGAACGAGAAGCAGGAGAAGCAGAAGAAGCAGAAGCGGGAGAAGCAGAAGAAGAAGAAACAGAAGAAGGAGAAGGAGCAGAAGCAGAAGGAGAAGGAAAAGCAGAAGGAGAAGCAGAAAGAGAAGCAGGAAAAGCAGAAGAAGCAGAAGCAGGAGAAGCAGAAGCAGAAGAAACAGGAGAAGGACAAGAAGCAGAAGCAGAAGGAGAATCAGATACAGAAGGAGAAGCAGAAAGAGAAGTAGGGGAAGCAGAAGAAGCTGAAGCAGGAGAAGCAGAAGCATAAGAATCCGAAGAAGCAGAAGGAGAACCTGAAGCAGAAGGAGAAGCAGGAGAAGCAGAAGAAGCACTATCTGGAGAAACAGAAGGAGAAGCAGAAAGAGAATCAAAAGCAGAAGGATAAGCAGAAGAAACAGAAGAAGTAGAAGCAGTAGCAGTTTTAGCAGAAGCAGAACGAGAAGCAGAAGGAAAAGCAGAAGAACAAGATGGAGAAGGGAAACAGAAGGAGAAGCAGAAGGAGAATAAGAAGGAGAAGCAGAAGAAGGAGAAGGAGAAGCAGAAGCAGAAGAAGATGCAGAAGGAGAAGCAGAAGAAGCAGAAGCAGAAGGAATAGCAGGAAAAGCAGAAGAAGCAGAAGCAAAAGGAGAAGCAAAAGAAGGAGAAGGAGAAGCAGAGGCAGAAGAAGAAGCATAAGGAGAAGCACAAGCAGAAGGAGATGCAGAAGGAGAAGCAGGAGAAGCAGAAGAAGCAGAAGATGAAGGAGAAGCAGAAGTAGGAGAAGGAGAAGGAGGAGAAGCAGAAGCAGAAGGAGAAGCAGAAGCAGAATGAGAAGCAGAAAGAGAAGCAGGAGGAGGACAAGAAGCAGAAGCAGGAGAAGCCGAAAGAGAAGAAGCAGAAACAGAAGCAGAAGGAGAAGCAGAAGCAGAAGGAGAAGCAGCAGAAGAAGTAGAACCAGAAATTCAGGCACGAGAAACAGAAGAAGCAGAAGCAGAAGGAGAAGCAAAAAGAGAAGCAGAAGGGGAAGTAGAAAAAACAGGAGAAGAAGCAGAAAAACAAGCAGGAGAAGCAGAAGCAGGAAGAGAAGTAGAAGCAGAAGAAGCAGAAGAAGAAGAAGAAGAAGCAGTAGAAGCATAAGAGGCAGAAGCAGGAGAAGCAGAACCAGAAGAAAAAGAAGAAGCATAAGAAGCAGAAGCAGAGGGAGAAACAGAAGAAGGAGAAGGAGCAGCAGAAGGTGAAGCAGAAGGAGATGCAGAAGCAGAAAGAGAAGCAGAAATAGAAGGAGAAGAAGAAGGAGAAGTTGGAGAATCAGAAGAAGCAGAAGCAGAAAGAGAAGCAGAAGAAGGAGAAGGAGAAGCAGAAGGAGAAGGACAAGCAGGAGAAGCAGAAGAAGCAGAAGCGGGAGAAGCAGAAGAAGAAGAAGGAACAGAAGAAGGAGAAGGAGCAGAAGGAGAAGCAAAAGCAGAAGGAGAAGCAGAAAGAGAAGCAGAAGAAGCAGAAGAAGCAGTAGCAGGAGAAGCAGAAGCAGAACAAACAGAAGAAGCCGAAGAATCAGGAGGAGAACCTGAAGCAGAAGGAGAAGCAGAAGCAGCAGAAGCTGGAAAAGCAGAAGCAGAAGAAATCGAACAAGCAGAAGAAGCAGAAGCAGAACGAGAAGCAGAAGAAGAGGGAGAAAAAGAAGGATTAGGAGTAGGAGGAGCAGAAGCAGAATAAGAAGCAGAAAGAGAAGCAGAAGGAGAAGCAGAAGGAGAAACAGAAGCAGGAGAAGTAGAAGCAGAAGCAGAAAGAAAAGCACAAGAAGGAGGAATTGAAGGAGAAGGAGAATGAGACGGAGAAGCTGAAGGAGAAATAGGAGAAGCAGAAGAAGAAGAAGCAGGTGAAGCAGAAACAGAAGAAACAGAAAAAGCAGAAGAAGCAAAAGAAGAAGCAGCAGGAGAAGCAGAAGAAGAAGAAGGAGAAGGAGAAAGAGAAGGATTAGGAGTAGGAGAAACAGAAGGATAAGAAGAAGCAGAAAGAGAAGGAGAAGGAGAAGCAGGAGAAGTAGAAGAAGCAGAAGCAGGAGAAGCGGAAGAAGAATGAAAAGCAGAAGAAGGAGAAATTGAAACAGAAGAAGATGCAGAAGGAGAAGCAGAAGCAGAAGTAGAAGCAGAAGAAGGAGAAGCAGAAGGAGAAGCATAAGGAGAAACAGAAGGAGAAGCAGGAGAAGCAGAAGCAGGAGAAGCAGAATCAAAAGAAATAGAAGAAGGATAAGAAGCAGAAGCAGAAAGAGAAGCAGAAACAGAAGGAGAAGCAGAAATAGAAGCAGAAGAAGCAAAAGCAGAACCTGAAGCAGAAGGAGAAGCAGGAGAAGCAGAAGAAGCAGAATCTGGAGAAGAAGGAGAACCAGAAGGAGAAGCAGAAGCAGAAAGAGAAGCAAAAGCAGAAGGAGAAGCAGAAAGAGAAGCAGAAGAAACAGAAGAAGCAGAAGCATAAGCAGTAGCAGAAGAAGCTGAAGACGCAGAAGCAGATAGAGAAGCAGAAGGAATAGCAGAATAACGACAAGGAGAAACAGAAGGAGAAGAAGAATGAGAAGCAGAAGGAGAAGCAGGAAAAACAGAAGAAGCAGAAACAGACGGAGAAGCAGAAGAAGGAGAAGCAGAAGCAGAAGAAGAAGCAGAAGGAAAAGCACAAGCAGAAGGAGATGCAGAAGGAGTAGCAGGAGAAGCAGAAGAAGCAGAAGCAGAAGGAGAAGCAGAAGGAGAAGAAGCAGAATCAGAAGAAGCAGAAGGAGAAGTAGAAAGAGAAGCCGACGAAGAGAAGCAGAACGAGAAGCAGGAGAAGCAGAAAAAGCAGAGCGGGAGAAGCAGAAGAAGAAGAAACAGATGAAATAGAATGAGCAGAAGCAGAATGGAGGAGCAGAAGGCAGAATGGAGAAGCTGAAAGAGAAGCATGGAAAAGCAGAATGAATCAGATGTCATGGAGAAGTAGATTCAGATGAATCATGAGAATGACTAGAAGGCAGAGTATTCTTTTTTTTTTTTTTTTTT
>NW_012290468.1:0-7583 GCF_000151885.1 Dipodomys ordii | reverse complement strand
ACCGTGATCCTCAGATCTCAGCCCCCTGAGTAGCTAGGATGACAGTTGTGAGACACTGGCAGTGCCCGGTTCAGCCACCTCTTACAATCAGAGGAAACTCAACTGTCAGGCCACAAAGCAGATGTAACCCTACACTTTCAGACTTTGACACCAGCATCCGAAAACATTCTTCCTTGGTTGGAGAGCATATAATTGACATTACTCTCCCATACCTGCTCCCATTCTCCCACTCCCTGCCTAAGACAGGCCACAACCTCTGCAGTTCTTGGTAAGACAATGCCCACCCTGCTGTAAATTCACACCTGGGCAAACTTGGGGAGTTCTTAGAAATGTCTGCACACTGAGGCCAGAACCTGGTGTCCCAACCACAGCAACCCTACTCCTTCACCATCTCTGACAAGCAAGTAGTGTCTTTCTTTCTTGGTTTTTTTTTTTTTTGGATGAGGGGCGTAAACTCAGGGCTTGGGTACTGTCCCTGATGATGAATTTTGCTTAAGGCCAGTTCTCTTCCACTTGAGCCATGGCACCACATCCGGTTGGAGATTGGAGATGAGACTCTCATTGGACTTTCTTTCTTGTGATGGGAAACAAGACCCTCTGGATCTCAGTCTCACAAGTAGCCAGGATGACAGGCATGAGCCATCAGCACATGGCCTATGGTGTCTCATTCTTTACAATTTCCAACTAGTCCTCCTCTATACACTACCACCTAGACCCTCCTCTACTTCCCTCAGGGACAGCAAAGGGAGGCTCAGAATCTGGGGAGGGCCATGGGCATTAAAGGGCCCCCTTCACATTACTACCTCTTTCTAAGCTCCCATCCACTTCCTCTGGATGGCCTGGATGTCTGCGGTAGATCAGACCTACAAGGACTTCTGAGGCCTGCCCTATATCCTCCTGCCACACCCAACCTTTACCTGAGGATTTCTGGGGCCAGCTCCTCCATGTCCCAGTGGAAGACGTTGGGAGGGTTGCAGATAACCTGGTCCAGGGGTGCCCATTGCAGAAGGAGTGTCCAGATCCCCTTTATCAAAGAAGGAGACACAAAGCATGGATGGATCTACTAAGAGCTGCAGGGCACAGCCATCGACCTGTCACCCATTTCCCTTGGAGTGAAGTTTTACGTTGACAGTGCTGAGGCTTGAACTGAGGGTCCAGATGCTGTCCCTGAGCTTCTTTTGCTTGTGGTGAGCATTCTTCCATCCGAGCCATGGTATCACTTCTGGCTTTTTATGTGTATGCGGGACCTAGGAATCGAACGCTGGATTTACAGTGTGCTAGGTGAGCCCACTACTTCTAAGACAAAATCCCAATATTGGATAGCGGTTCTTCTGTGACCCCTTTGGCCTGTCTCGGGACACTCTTGCCCATAACCAGCGACCCTGGCTGGAAAAGAACACGCTCCGCTATGTTGTCCTTTATCTATGGCATCTTTTCTCTTTGTGCTTCCTTTCACATCTTCCGTGTTAAGCAAGACCCCCTTTCAAGTGCTGCCTCTAAGAAGCGTGCTCCAATCACCCTGGCATAGGGGGATCTTCTCCGCTCTGCAGGCTGCTGGCCTTGTCATGCTATGCCTTCTAGCTGGTGTGGGTTGAGAGCGCACAAAGATGAAGGCCTGGCTTTACTACCCAATTTCTGAAGGCTCTGATACACTACCCAGGAACCAGTGCGGTATCACACTCTGTGAGAGGGCACTTGAGGCCCAGGCAGTCTGGGGGCAACATATGGGGCCATTTCTTGTGTGGGTTTGAACTGAGGATCTAGGAGCTGTCTTTCTGATTTTCATACTCAAGGCTTCAACTCTACCACTTGAGCCACAGCTCCACTTCAGGATTTTTGGTGGTTCCATGCAGAGAAGAGTCTTATCGGCTTTCCAGCTTATGGCTGGCTTCAATCTTTGATCCTCAGAACTCTGCCTACCTAGGAGCCAGGATGTCAAGTGTGAGCCTGAGCCAGACAGGCTCCAGAAGTTTTCCTTTGAGCTTCTGTTTATCTCATGTCAACTAGCAAACCCTAGTTAAAATATTCACTTATAGGGGATCAAGTTCCTCTCCTAGGTCAGTTAATCCAAGGAGATAAAGTGTCTTTGGAAAAGGCTAGTCACAGTTGGCATAGGTGAGTGTGTGTGTGTGTGTGTGTGAGAGAGAGAGAGAGAGAGAGAGAGAGAGAGAGAGAGAGAGAGAGAGAGAGAGAGAGAGAGAATGAGTTTCAGGGATACCTACCCCCATCTCTCTGGTGCTTCTTTCACCCAGTGGTAAGTACATCCAGGATCCCCACCCAAAGAAAGGAGGTAGGGAGGGTACTTCGCGTCACATCAAGTGCGATGATCTGAATTCTATCCTGTAACTGATGCCAGGGTGATAATGTAGAGAAGAGAGGTTTAATGAACATCAAATGGAAGTCCCTTACCTTTGGTTACAAGTAATCCATCCATTTTGGTAGTAAGATAACAAGTGCCCACTATCATTTATTTATTTTTGTGAGTCGCAGGTCTGGATCAGGGACTCGTGTCATCCTGAGCTTCTTTACTCAAGGCTGAGGCTCTATCACTTGAGCCACAGCACCAAAACTGGCTTTTTCAGAGTGGGGAGGGAGGTAGTTTATGGGAGATAAGAATTTCACAGACTTGGAGCTGAGAAAGGTGGCTCAGTGGAAGAGTTCTTGCCTTGCATGCCCGAGGCCCTGTGTTCCATTCCTCTGCACCACATAAGCAAAAAGAAAAAAGCAGAAAGTGGCACTTTGGCTCAAGTGGCAGAGCGCTAGCCTTGAGCTGAATAGCTGAGGGACAGTGTCCAAGCCCAGAGTTCAGGACCCATGACTGCACCAAAAAAAAAAAAATCTCACAGACTCTCCTGCCTGGGCTGGCTCTGAGTTATGACCATCAGAACTCACCCTCCCGAATAGCCAAGATAACAGGCGAGAGCCAATGGCACCTGAAGGCCATCATCCATTTATAGTCCCCTAGGGCCAGTGCTGGTCTACCTGCATTGCACCTTCTTTCTTGTGAGTGGGAAGCAGACATGGGTGGGTTTGATACTTCCACAGACTACCTACATTTGAGTATTGCTCTGGCTCAGTCTGATGTTGGCTTCCTCTTTATCCACAGCAATAACTTCACGCTGTCACAGAACAAATGTCCCCCAAGCGGTGCCGCATCTAGGGTCTTTCCTCTGCACACTGCCCCCTTTCCCCGAAATGACACATTGCAGCAACGTGAAGTAGACATAGAGTGAATTCAATTTCTTATAATCAAGGTCTGGGCAGATAGGTGGCAGTGAGGGTCAGAGGCTTGGGATAGTGCTGTGCAGTTGGACAATGTGATGCTTCCTCATCCACTTCCCTTTAACTGTCTTAGCAAAGGGTAGTGGGGGAGTACTCACCACACAGACTGACAATGAGTAACCATCACGGTCTACCCCGGGCAAAGTCGGGCTTACGGAAGGGAGCTAGTTCAACAGACTGAGCAAGAAAGCTCCTGACCCACAGCCTAACTCCAGAACAAGAGGTCACCTTGGGTCCCAGCCACATGGGGATGCTGAGGCACCTCATCCAGCACCATTTCAACAAGTTACTGAGAGAGGGAGAGAGAGAGAGAGAGAGAGAGAGAGAGAGAGAGAGAGAGAGAGAGAGAGAGAATTACACTTAAGCTGGCTGCCGGTGGCACAGGCCTACAATGGTAACTACACAGGAGGCTGAGACATGAGGATCATGGTTCATAGCCAGCCCAGGCATGAACGTCTGTGAGGTGCTTATCTCCAAAAATCACCAGAAAACCAGAAATGGTGTTTTGCCTCAAGTGGTAGAGTCCTAACCTTGATGAAAGGAGCTTGGGGACAGTGCCCAGGCCCAGATTTGAAACCACATGACTGACAATAAGTGGACTTCCCACCACAAGAAATGGACTGAATAGCACTCATTGTCCTAGGGAGCATGGCAGAGAAGTCAGGCCAAGCTTCCAGTCAGCTGGGGGTCATGAGTAGGTCATCCTGCTTTTCTGTGCCTCATTTTCTGATGCTACAAAACTGAACAGTGAAGGATCCCCTTCCTCATGGGAATAGGGTAAGGATGAAAGAGAGCCATGTTTTGTTTCATAATCCCATACCTGTGGCATGATAAATAACAAGCCCCTTCTAAATCCTTTCCAGGTATCTTCTTGTTATATGCTCACAGAATTGCCAAGAAACTTATCTGATGACCATTCCCTCTATACCTCGCCCTGCCCCAGATTTCCCCTTGTATTGATCCCTTGTTTCCTCACAACTGTCCTGTGAGGAGATTCAGGACCAATGGTTCCAGGCTGAACCCAGAGCTTCAACTGTGTTCAAGAATCGGCTGCTGTGGACTGAATTTGGGACAACCATCTAAATTGATGACTGAGCATTGTGCTACATATCTACCATCCCAACTACAGAGGACCAGGCATGGTGGTGCATGCCTTTCACAGGAGGACCATGATCCAGCCAAGCCTGAGAATATATGGAGTCTCTATCTCAGAAATGCCCAAGACAGAAAGGCTTGGCTCCCATGGAAGAAGACCTGACTAGAAAGCCTAAGCTCTTAAGTTCAAACCCTAATATACCAAAAAGAATCTGAGGCCCGGTGCCAGAGGCTTATGCCTATAACCCGACCTACCCAGGAGGCTGAGATCTGAAGATCACAGGTCAAGATTGAAAGTAGGTTTGATCTTGCCCATCAAACGTCATGATGAGATGACCCAGAGTCTTATCCGTGCCAATAAGGTCCATACTAACAGTACTCACAGACTTACTAAGTGCTGACAACGCTCTGTCCCCCTGGGAGCCAACCCCTACGGGCACCACTCCCAGGTCCTCCCATGCTCCCTCTGCCTCCAACCAGGCCCAAGGTAGTAGACATTTCCAGGTCACAAAGATCCCTTACTCTTACAATTTAAAGATGCTGAGTCCCTTTCTAATGTCTCACACTTCCAGGTCCCCAGACCTCAGCAACAAAGCCCATGCATACCCCAAAGTCAGCAGTCAGAAGTTACCAAAGGCTTCAGCACTCCTTGTTACAACCAACTTCTACACACACACACACACACACACACACACACACACAAACACGCACACACACAGAGCCATCATGGGTGGCTCCTGTCTGTCATCCTAGTTACTCAGGAGGCTGACGTCTGAGGATCACTGTTCAAAGCCAGCCACACAGGAAAGTTTGTAAGGCTCCTATCTTCACTGAACCACCAAATAGCCACAGGTGGAGGTGTGTCTCAAGTGTAAGAGCTCTAGCTTTGAGAAAGATATATCAGGGACAGCACCTAGGCCTTGAATTCAAGGCCCAGTTCTTCTACCTCCAAACACACACAGACACAGACACAGACACAGTCAGACAGACAGACAGACAGACACACACACACACACACACACACACACACACACACACACAGGATAGCCCAAGGATTCAGCAGTCCCTGAGAACAGAAACATGAACTCCCTAAATTAGGATCAGATCCCACCCCCTAGAAGGTGGCAGTATTGACATCAGACCCACTGTAGACAAATCATTGAGCCTCACACATATCTGGAATATCTCATAGACCAGTAAGGCATTTCCTATCATACACACTGCTATGTGGAAAACTTAGTCACCTCTGTTTTTGTTGTTGGTCAAGGGGTTTGAACTATGGGCCAAGGTGCTGTTCCTCAGCAATTCAGCTGAAGGTGAGCACTCTCCCACTTGAGTCAAAGCAGCACTTCCTGTTCTCTAGTGGTCTATCATCAAGTCTCACAGACTATTCTGCCCAAGCTGACTTGTACCTATGGTCCTCAAATCTCAGCCTTCTGAGTAGCTAGGATGAGAATTGTGAGTCACCGGTGGCTTCTGGCTTCAACTACCTTCATATACACAGAGGAAACCCATCTCATCAGGCCACAAACTTTTTGCAACCCTTCACTTCAGATTTTAATACACAGCATCCAATTCTATCCTTCAATGGAGGAAATAAAGACACAGCAATCTCACACCTGCATCCCTTTGCCTGCTCCCTGCCTGTCACAGGCCATGTCCTCTTGAAGCTGTGGCATCAAAATGGGGCAAACTTGGGGAGTTCTTACAAATGTCTGTACAGTGAAGCCAGAACTTGGTCTCCCAAACACAGCACCCTCCCCACACCCCCACACCTCCACAATCATTTGAAGGCAAAGATGTCTTACTCTCTTTTTTATGTTTGAGGCATGAACTCTGGTCCTGGATGCTGTCCCTGAAGACTTCAGCTTAAGCAAGCACTCAATTGCTTGAGCCACAGCACCGCTTCTGGTTTTCTGGCAATTCCTTTTATGTAAGAGTCTCAGGTCTTTTCTGACCAGGCTAGGCTGGCTTTGATTCTTGATCCTCAGATCTCACCTCATGAGAACCTAGGATAACAACCAAGAGCTGCTGGAACCCAGCTAAACAAACTTTTCCATTCCTGTCATCCTCTCCCCTCAGGAGACTGAAATCTGAGGACTGTAGTTGGATGCCACTTAGCAGCAAAGCCCGTGAGAACTCTTTATCTCCAATTAAATACCCAAAAAAGCTGGAAGTGGAGCTGTGATTCAAATGGTAGAGTTCTATCTTGGAGCATAAAAGACAAAAACCATGCCCTAGTTTCAAGCTTTTTCTAGCATAGACCCACCCAAGAAAGGGAAGCAAGTGGGCACATGGGAGCTCAAATCTAACACATAATACTCAAGACTCCCAGAACAGTCCCCATCCAGCTCTGATTCTCTAGATTCTATGTCCTACAGCATGACAGTCTTAGATGGGACTGACCATGCACCAATTTGGGACATTCAAGTACAAACTCATACTGAAGATACCCTGAGCTTATCAAAGAATCAGGATCTCTCACTGTCCTGCCTGAACACTGGGCAGTGAGGTAAGGTCTACATGATATGGGAACCAAAGGGATTCCTGGTCAAGGGACGGAGACTGGGGGATTCTAGGTCCTTCTTGGGAAGGTGAAAAGGGCTGCTCTATCCCAGAAATTTTCCTATGTTGAGAGTATTATCAAAGAAACCACCCTGCTCAGATCCCAGTGCCTCTGGTTTTCCCACTAGCCTCTATCCAGCTCTGTCCCACCTTCAGTCTGCCCTCCCTGAATCCCAGATCTTCCATCTAGACTAAAGACTGAGCCAGCCAAGAGACCCACTTCCTGCCCTCATTCCCAGGCTGTCCTGTGGGAGTGGCATGCTTAGCTCAGTCTTTGGTGAAGGAATGAACACCGAGGGTGGGATCGTCAGATTGAGCCTTGGAAAGTCCTAGTCCCTAAGGATGTACTGCACAGGCATCCTGCAGTGAACGGCAGCCAGGTTGTCAATGATGAACCCAAGGTTCCAGGACTTTTTTAATAGCAGTGTGGCTGGATCAAAGGCTGGTAGTCTATGTTGTCAGGCGAGGTCATAGCTCCAATGTCTTGACACACTTGCCCTAGGATCATTCTCCCTCTTCAAATTCCTACTTATCCTTTGACCCTCCCTTGAAACTCTCTCACTCCAATACTTCCCTAGCCCTTGGAAACTTTCTTCTTATCTGACCAGAAAATAAACTCTATGAGGTTGGGCATAATTGAT
>NW_012290467.1:0-2283 GCF_000151885.1 Dipodomys ordii | reverse complement strand
TTTTTGGTAAGTATAAGAAGACAAGAGTCTTATAAGCTTTCCTGCTCAGGCCAAAAGCTCAATCCTCTGATCTCAGCTCTATGTAGCTAGGATGATAGGCTGAAGCACTGACATCCAGATCAATCCAAGGTTTCTTCAGGGCTGTGGAAACCAGTCCTGGAACTTTTCATTGTCTATGACCCCCCCCCAGAGCCTGGTGCAAACTGTAATGGTTTGTTGGATGAATAAATGAGTATCTACCTAAAACAATACTACAGAAAATTCCCATGTGATCCAGGTAAGAATCCTCTGTGGAGGAGGGGGACAACGCCTGATGTAGCTCTCCCTCAGTTCTCCCTCCTTCCTCTTACCCCCTCCTGGTGGCACCACACTTAACTGTTTTGGCTCTGAGGGTGTGAGCCACAATGTACTCGCTACATTCCAGGGCCTCTGGGATGCCTATCTTCTCAAAGGTCCAGCATCTGACCAGCTCTGTGACACTCAGTTCGCCATGTAGGTGTGAATGAGTTTGCTGTGAGCTGAATACCTGGCTCAAGGGGCCATTTGTTCTCCCCCTGAGGCCAGCCAGGGTCGTCCACCACATCTGGCCCCGAAATATCATGTTGCAGAGAAAGGATCCTAGAGAGGCCTGGGTTCTCTGAATCTCCCCGATTCCATTACAGGTGCTGGGAGTCATCTCTGCTTATTGCTGGCAGGCTGGGGATGGCAAGGTTACAATCTTTGCTCTCCACAATGTCCTCGAGTGGGGTCATCACCCTAGAGAAATGCAACAGCGGCCAGAGAAAGGCAGTCAAGGCACAACGTTCAAAGCAGGAGACAATCTGGCTTGGGAACTCTGCCTGTGCTGCTTTGAACATCATTGTTGGACGGCTGAAATCATGCATCTAATTTGATCCATAATCCAAGGCATTAATGGGAATTGCCAGCTTAAACTTTAAAAAGCCTAGAAAATGTCATATTTAATTTGTCCCAATCAAACTTAAAGGATTCCAAAGTCCCCTTTTCCTTCCAGACAGCCTATAGGAGGTTACAAAAACTGGCATTCAGCGAGCCCTAACTAACTGGCACCTCCTGATACTGAGCGGGCTCCAGCAGAGGGAATGGACTTGCCTACCACTGCACAGCTCTAAACAGCCCAGGAGGGACACAGATTGGATTCTGTAGGACTCCAGGGAGGATTGACACTGGGCACTGGCCCAGGAGGGTATCCTCACCTCCAGTGGGAGCCCGCAGCCCTGTGCCAAGATGCCCACAGAGACCGTTAATGCCCTAGATATGGTTCCCCTCTCATCCACTGTCGTGGTGAACCATCTGCCATGTCACACCGTCCGCCAGTCCCCAAAATCTCATAGCTTCAAAGCCCCTGCCCTATCCTTTCCCTTCTTTCTCTAATTATGTTGGGCTGACACATTCCAAACCCTTGAATTGCCTCCAACTAAACACACAAGAGCAGAGTGTCTGGCTGGAAGAGTGTGGATGTGATCTCATTCACCTCAATAAACTTCTGGCTTGGGATAGAAGGACAGGAGTCTACTCCACTCCAGGGTTCACAAGTTCTTCTAGGGGAGGCCCACTTAGGTACAGCAGCTACTGTGGGCTACAGGAAAGGGGGAAGAGAGAGGTGGAAAGGGAAGGAAAGTAATGTCTACTGAAATCTTCCATAAAGAAGCCATGAAACTGTGAAGGAGAAAACAAAAATTGTGCCTGGAATTGTACTTGGTATTGATGAAGAAAGAACAACAAATACACACACACACAGAGACATAAAATGCTCTTGCTGTGTTTAGACATGGTGAGTTAAATATATTTTCATTGTTCTCAACTCCCTGCTCTTCCAACACACACACACACACCTCCAGAATGGTGACAGATGACTCTTTCATGCAGCCCCTGCAATTTGCCAAGTGATCACTCACCTGAGGACAGTCAGGCTGTAGAAGGAGAAAGATTCTCTCTCTCTCTATCTCTCTTTCTCTCTCTCTCTCTCTCTCTCTCACACACACACACACAGACTCCTAAGTTTGTTCCTCCCTCATCAGAGCACACGGGTTTCCATTCTCCGTTGCCTTGTCAGAACCAAGGGCTCCCAAACAAGGGGAGCACCACTCTAATGACACAACACGACCCCGCCTCTCCTCTTCTCCAGGGCCAGACCCTTGCCCTTGGGAACAATGAGCCTTAACTCCCCATTCACCAAAACCCTAGCCCAGGACGCTGGGTGAAGGAATCCCCAGACAGGTGGCTCCTCAAAGCCAGGACTGAAATAAGCAGTGGGTCATGTGA
>NW_012290466.1:0-1562 GCF_000151885.1 Dipodomys ordii | reverse complement strand
GGGAAGAAGCTGGAATTGGGCCAAGACCCCCGTCCATCCCGGCCGTCCCCCCCCTCCCCCCCCCCCGCCCCGCGCTGCCCGGTCTCTGCGGGACTGGGAAGCCGGTGCGGTGAAAGGCTGCGCTTCTTTCATCCAGAAGTCAGAATCCTCATTTTCAAGGCGTGGTGTTCAATAAAATATAAAAAAAGAATGTACTAAAAAGTCCTGAAGGAAAAAAAACATCCCTACCAGGAGTGGGGTTCGAACCCACGCGGACATATGTCCATTGGATCTTAAGTCCAACGCCTTAACCACTCGGCCATCCTGGTGCAGACGAGCACTGCTCCTCCAGCTCTTCCTACAAGGCTCTCGGCGGGCGGCCTCGCCCCCTCCCGCGGGAACGCGGGGCCGCCGGGCCGCGGCGGCTCCCCGGCTCGCTCAGACGCAGCGGAAGGCGCCTCTTTGGCGTGTGCCTCCGCTCTTCTCCGCCATAGCTCACTGTTGCCCCGGAACCGCCGCGGCAGCCGCAGCCGCTGCAGCCGAGCGGGCTACGCCCGGAGCCGAGCCGCGGCGCCGCCGGGCGGGCGGCGGAGCGATTCGCGCCACGCTCCGGCCCCGCCCGCTTTCAATTCGCGGTGCGCGCGGGCGCGCCAACACACCTAAACCCGGCGACTTCCTGGGTCTCGGGCGGGTGCCGGGACGCCGCGCGGGCGTCGGGGCGGGGGTCCCGGCGGCGGCTGGGGTGCTCCGCGCGGGGCCCACTCCCGGGGATCGACGCCGGGGCGGCGGGTGAGCTCCGCGGAGCGATCGCCTCCTCCGGTACCGGCGTCGCGTGCTCCCTGTAACGCCGTGCTCCAGGGCAGGCCTTTCCCCCGTTCCAGAACTTTCCACCCAGGACCCCCCTCGCCCCGGCACGGAGCCGGGGCTGGGTGATCTGGCGGGAGCATCAGGCCGCGGCCCCGCGTACCCTTCCTCCCCCGGATCGCGGGTGTGAGTCTCAGTTTCCCCTTGTGAGATCTAGGTCCACCTCCGACGGGTCACCCGGTGTGTGTGGGGGTAGGTTCTCCCTCCCTCTCCCCCCTCTTCCTCCCTCCCCTCCCTCTCTCTGTTTTCTTCCCCCTCCCTCCTCCCTCTCCCTGATTCTCTTCCCTCCCCTCCCTCTCTGCTTTCTCCCCCCCTCCCTCCCTTCCTCCCTCCCTCTCACACATAACTCTAATCCTCTCACCCTACAATCATTGAGAAGAATCTCTTCATCTTCCTCGAACAACCCAAACAAAATGCTCTCGGCATGATAGACAGTACCTCGTTCCCATCCATGAAAGAACCTTAGATAAGAAACATGAAAGCCCGAACCAGACATACTCATGAAATGGTTCTGAAAGACGCTCTGGACTACCGTGTTCCTCCACTTTCTTATTCAGCTATCTAAGACGATCGTGTCTACGATCGAAACTGAAGGGATTAGCCGGGGTGTTGACAACGATCATAAACGACCTGATTCATCAACAGCCTGGGAGTAAAAAACTCACACAGAGACCGCATGGGCACGAGACTCCGTCTTACATGAAATGCGAGGGAACTGC
>NW_012290465.1:0-12029 GCF_000151885.1 Dipodomys ordii | reverse complement strand
TAGAAGCAGAAGAAGCTGATTTTGAGAAGATGAAGTGATCCAGATGGATATCTGATGCTGTAGAGAAGCTATATCTGAAGGAGAAGTGGAAGAAATAGAAGAAGCAGAATCAGTTGCTGAAGAAGCTGTAGATGTAGAAGCAGAATGAGAAGCTTATTGTATAGCTGATGATCGAGAAGGATTTGAATTAGATGGAGAAGTAAGATGCTGATGTAGTATCAGGATAGGCTGATGAAGCAGAATCAGTAGGTGAAGCTGATGAAGGAGAAGAGAAGCTGAAGCAGAAGTAGAAGCAGACGAAAAACACAAGCAGAAGGAGATGCAGAAGGAGAAGAAGGAGAAGCAGAAGAAGCAAAAGCAGAAGGAGAGAAGAAGTAGAAGAAGCAGAAGCAGAAGAAGCAGAAGCAGAAGTAGAAAGAGAAGCCGACGAAGAGAAGCAGAACGAGAAGCAGGAGAAGCAGAAGAAGCAGAAGCGGGAGAAGCAGAAGAAGAAGAAACAGGAGAAGCCGAAGAATCAGAAGGAGAACCTGAAGCAGAAGGAGAAGCAGAAGCAGCAGAAGCTGGAAAAGCAGAAGCAGAAGAAACCGAACAAGCAGAAGAAGCAGAAGCAGAACGAGAAGCAGAAGAAGAAGGAGAAAGAGAAGGATTAGGAGTAGGAGGAGCAGAAGCAGAATAAGAAGCAGAAAGAGAAGCAGAAGGAGAAACAGAAGAAGCAGAAGCAGGAGAAGCAGAAGCAGAAGCAGAATGAGAAGCACAAGAAGGAGAAATTGAAGGAGAAGGAGAAGGAGACGGAGAAGCAGAAGGAGAAGTAGGAGAAGCAGAAGAAGAAGAAGCAGGAGAAGCAGAAACAGAAGAAACAGAAGGAGAAGAGCAGAAGCAGAAGGAGAAGCAGAAGGAGAAGGAGAAGAAGCAGAAGCTGAAGCAGAAGAAGAAGAAACAGAAAAAGCAGAAGAAGCAGAAGAAGAAGCAGCAGGAGAAGCAGAAGAAGAAGAAGGAGAAGGAGAAAGAGAAGGATTAGGAGTAGGAGAAACAGAAGGATAAGCAGAAGCAGAAAGAGAAGGAGAAGGAGAAGCAGGAGATACAGAAGAAGCAGAAGCAGGAGTAGCAGAAGCAGAATGAAAAGCAGAAGAAGGAGAAATTGAAACAGAAGAAGATGCAGAAGGAGAAGCAGAAGCAGAAGCAGAAGTAGAAGCAGAAGAAGGAGAAGCAGAAGGATAAGCATAAAGAGAAACAGAAGGAGAAGCCGGAGAAAAGAAGCAGGAGAAGCAGAATCAAAAGAAATAGAAGAAGGATAAAAAGCAGAAGCAGAAAGAGAAGTAGAAACAGAAGGAGAAGCAGAAATAGAAGCAGAAGAAGCTGAAGAAGCAGAAGCAGAACCTGAAGCAGAAGGAGAAGCAGGAGAAGCAGAAGAAGCAGAATCTGGAGAAGAAGGAGAACCAGAAGGAGAAGCAGAAGCAGAAAGAGAAGCAAAAGCAGGAGAAGCAGAAAGAGAAGCAGAAGAAGCAGAAGCAGAAGCAGTAGCAGAAGAAGCTGAAGATGCAGAAGCAGATAGAGAAGCAGAAGGAATAGCAGAATAACGAGAAGGCGAAACAGAAGGAGAAGATGAATGAGAAGCAGAAGGAGAAGCAGGAAAAAGAGAAGAAGCAGAAACAGACGGAGAAGCAGAAGAAGGAGAAGCAGAAGCAGAAGAAGCAGCAGAAGGAAAAGCACAAGCAGTAGGAGATGCAGAATGAGTAGCAGGAGAAGCAGAAGAAGCAGAAGCAGAAGGAGAAGAAGAAGGAGAAGAAGCAGAATCAGAAGAAGCAGAAGGAGAAGTAGAAAGAGAAGCCGACGAAGAGAAGCAGAACGAGAAGCAGGAGAAGCAGAAGAATCAGAGCGTGAGAAGCAGAAGCAAAAGAAACAGCAGAAATAGAAGGAGCAGAAGCAGAAGGAGAAGCAGAAGCAGAAGGAGAAGCAGAAAGAGAAGCAGGAGAAGCAGAAGGAGCAGGAGAAGCTGAAGCAGAAGAAACAGGAGAAGCCGAAGAAGCAGAAGCAGAATCTGAAGAAGAAGGAGAAACAGAAGAAGCACAATCTGAAGCAGAAGCAGAAGAAACAGAAATAGTAGAATAAGCAGAAGCAGAAGCAGCAGGAGAAGCAGAAGAAGAAGATGGAGAAGGCGAAAGAGGAAGATTAGGAGTAGGAGAAGCAAAAGGATAAGCAGAAGCAGAAAGAGACGCAGAAGGAGAAACAGCAAGAGAAGTAGGAGAAGCAGGAGAAGCAGAAGCAGGAGAAGCAGAAGAAACAGAAGACGCAGAAGCAGAATGAGAAGCAGAAGGAGAAATTGAAGCAGAAGCAGAAGCAGAAGCAGAAGGAGAAACAGAAGCAGAAGGAGAAGCAGAAGAAGGAGAAGGAGAAGGAGAAGCAGAAAGAGAAGCCGAACGAGAAGCAGGAGAAGCAGAAGCAGGAGAAGCAGAAACAGAAGAAACAGAAGAAGGAGAAGAAACAGAAGGAGAAGCAGAAACAGAAGGAAAAGCAGAAAGAGAAGCAGGAGAAGCAGAAGAAGCAGCAGCAGGAGAAGCAGAAGCAGAAGAAGCAGAAGCAGAACCTGAAGCAGAAGGAGAAGCAGGAGAAGCAGAATCTGGAGAAGCAGAAGGAGAAGCAGAAGCAGAAAGAGAAGCAAAAGCAGAAGGAGAAGCAGAACTAGAAGCAGAAGAAACAGAAGAAGCAGAGGCAGTAGCAGAAGAAGCAGAAGATGCAGAAGCAGAAGGAGAAGCAGAAGGAAAAGTAGAAGAACGAGAAGGAGAAGGAGAAGGAGAAACAGAATGAGAAGCAGAAAGAGAAGCAGAAGAAGGAGCAGGAGAAGGAAAAGCAGCAGGAGAAGCAGAAAGAGAAGCAGAAGGAGAAGCAGGAGATGCAGAAACAGGAGAAGCAGAAGCAGAAGAAACAGGAGAAGGACAAGAAGCAGAAGCAGAAGGAGAAGCAGAAACAGAAGGAGAAGCAGAAAGAGAAGGAGGGGAAGCAGAAGAAGCAGAAGCAGACGGAGAAGCAGAAGAAGGAGAAGGAGAAGCCAGAGCAGAAGAAGAAGCAGAAGGAAAAGCACAAGCAGAAGGAGATACAGAAAGAGAAGCAGGAAATGCAGAAGACACAGAAGCAGAAGGAGAAGAAGAAGGAGAAGAATCAGAAGCAGAAGAAGCAGAAGCAGAAATAGAAAGAGAAGCCGACGAAGAGAAGCAGAACGAGAAGCAGGAGAAGCAGAAGAAGCACAAGCGGGAGAAGCAGAAGAAGAAGAAACAGAAGAAAGAGAAGGAGCAGAAGCAGGAGAAGCAGAAGGAGAAGCAGAAAGAGAAGCAGGAAAAGCAGAAGAAGCAGAAGCAGGAGAAGCAGAAGGAGAAAAAACAGGAGAAGGACAAGAAGCAGAAAGAGAAGCAGTAGAAACTGAAGAGGCAGGAAAAGCAGAAGCAGAAGAAAGAGAAGAAGAAGAAGACGAAGAAGAAGAAGAAGCAGCAGCAGCATAAGGGGAAGCATAAGGAGAAGCATAAGGAGAAGTATAAGGATAAGCAGTAGAAGCAGAAGAAGCAGAAGCAGGAGAAGCTGAAGCAGAAGAAAAAGAATAAGCAAAAGAAGCAGAAGCAGACGCAGTGAGAGAAGCAGAAAAAAGAGAAGGAGAAGGAGCAGCAGAAGGAGAAGCAGAAGCAGAAAGAGAAGCAGAAACAGTAGGAGAACAAGAAGGAGAAGCAGGCAGAAGAAGCAGAAAGAGAAGGAGAAGAAGGAGAAGCAGAAGTAGAATCAGAAGAAACAGAAGAAGAAAAAGAAGAAGAAACAGGAGCAAAAGAAACAGAAGAAGGAGAAGAGCAGAAGCAGAAGCAGAAGCAGAAGGAGAAGCAGAAAGAGAAGCAGGAGAAGCAGAAGAAGCAGGAGAAGCAGAAGCAGAAGAAACAGGAGAAGCCGAAGAAGCAGAAGCAGAATCTGAAGCAGAAGGAGAAACAGAAGAAGCACAATCTAAAGCAGAAGCAGAAGAAACAGAAATAGTAGAATAAGCAGAAGCAGAAGCACCAGGACAAGCAGAAGAACAAGAAGGAGAAGGCGAAAGAGAAGGATTAGGAGTAGGAGAAGCAAAAGGATAAGCAGAAGCAGAAGGAGACGCAGAAGGAGAAGCAGCACGAGAAGTAGGAGAAGCAGGAGAAGCAGAAGCAAGAGAAGCTGAAGAAACAGAAGACGCAGAAGCAGAATGAGAAGCAGAAGGAGAAATTGATGCAGAAGGAGAAGGAGAAGCAGAAGGAGAAGCTGAAGAAGGAGAAGGAGAAGCAGAAACAGAAGCAGAAAGAGAAGCAGAAAGAGAAGCACAACGAGAAGCAGGAGAAGCAGAAGCAGGAGAAGCAGAAGCAGAAGAAACATAAGAAGGAGAAGAAGCAGAAGGAGAAGCAGAAACAGAAGAAAAAGCAGAAATAGAAGCAGGAGCAGCAGAAGAAGCAGCAGCAGGAGAAGCAGAAGCAGAAGAAGCCGAAGAAACAACAGCAGAACCTGAAGCATAAGGAGATACAGGAGAAGCAGAAGAAGCAGAATCTGGAGAAGCAGAAGGCGAAGCAGAAGCAGAAAGAGAAGCAAAAGCAAAAGGAGAAGCATAAGGAGAAGCAGAAGAAACAGAAGAAGCAGAGACAGTAGCAGAAGATGTAGAAGCAGAAGGAGAAGCAGAAGGAAAAGCAGAAGAACGAGAAGGAGAAGGAGAAACAGAAGGAGAAGCAGAAAGAGAAGCAGAAGAAGGAGCAGGAGAAGGAAAAGCAGCAGGAGAAGCAGAAAGAGCAGCAGAAGGAGAAGCAGGAGATGCAGAATCAGGAGAATCAGAAGCAGAAGAAACAGGAGAAGGACAAGAAGCAGAAGCAGAAGGAGAAGCAGAAACAGAAGGAGAAGCAGAAGCAGAAAGAGAAGGAGGGGAAGCAGAAGAAGCAGAAGCAGGAGAAGCAGAAGCATAAGAATCCGAAGAAACAGAAGCAGAACCTGAAGCAGAAGGAGAAGCAGGAGAAGCAGAAGAAGCAGAATCTGGAGAAGCAGAATGAGAAGCTGAAGGAGAAGCAGAAGCGGAAAGAGAATCAAAAGCAGAAGGAGAAGCAGAAGAAACAGAAGAAGCAGTAGCAGTTGCAGCAAAAGCAGAAGGAGAAGCAGAAGGAAAAGCAGAAGAACGAAAAAAAGGAGAAACAGGAGGTGCAGAAGCAGAAGAAGCAGCAGAAGGAGGAGCAGAAGCAGAAGGAGATGCAGAAGGAGAAGCAGGAGAAGCAGAAGAAGCAAAAGCAGGAGAAGCAGAAGTAGGAGAAGGAGAAGGAGAAGGAAGGGCAGCAGAAGGAATAGGAGAAGGAGAAGCAGAAGCAGAATGAGAAGCAGAAAGAGAAACAGTAGAAGCAGAAGAAGCAGGAAAAGCAGAAGCAGACGATAGAGAAGAAGAAGAAGAAGAAGAAGAAGAGAAGAAGAAGAAGAAGAAGAAGAAGAAGAAGAAGAAGAAGAAGAAGAAGAAGAAGAAGAAGAAGAAGAAGAAGAAGAAGAAGAAGAAGAAGAAGAAGGAGAAGGAGAAGAAGAGGAAGCATAAGGAGAAGTAGTAGAAGCAGAAGAAGCAGAAACAGGAGAAGCAGAAGATAAAGAATAAGCAAATGAAGCAGAAGCAGAAGCAGTGGGAGAAGCAGAAGAAGGAGAAGGAGAAGGAGCAGCAGAAAGAGAAGCAGAAGCAGAAAGAGAAGCAGAAACAGAAGGAGAACAAGAAGGAGAAGCAGGAGAATCAGAAGAAGCAGAAGTAGAAGCAGAAAGAGAAGAAAGAGAAGCAGAAGTAGAATCAGAAGAAACAGAAGAAGAAGAAACAGAAGCAAAAGAAACAGAAGAAGGAGAAGAGCAGAAGCAGATGTAGAAGGAGAAGCAGAAGCAGAAGGAGAAGCAGAAAGAGAAGCAGGAGAAGCAGAAGAAGCAGGAGAAGCAGAAGCAGAAGAAACAGGAGAAGCCGAAGAAGCAGAAGCAGAATCTGAAGCAGAAGGAGAAACAGAAGAAGCACAATCTGAAGCAGAAGCAGAAGAAACAGAAATAGTAGAATAAGCAGAAGCAGAAGCAGCAGGAGAAGCAGAAGAAGAAGACGGAGAAGGCGAGAGAGAAGGATTAGGAGTAGGAGAAGCAAAAGGATAAGCAGAAGCTGAAAGAGAAGCAGGAGAAGCAGCACGAGAAGTAGGAGAAGCAGAAGAAGCAGAAGCAGGAGAAGCAGAAGAAACAGAAGACGCAGAAGCAGAATGAGAAGCAGAAGGAGAAATTGAAGCAGAAGCAGAAGGAGAAGGAGAAGCAAAAGAAGGAGAAGGAGAAGCAGAAAGAGAAGCAGAACGAGAAGCATGAGAATCAGAAGCAGGAGAGGCAGAAGGAGAAGAACCAGAAGAAGGAGAAAAAGCAAAAGCAGAAGGAGAAGCAGAAACAGAAGGAAAAGCAGAAAGAGAAGCAGGAGAAGCAGAAGAAGCAGCAGCAGGAGAAGCAGAAGAAGCAGAAGAAGCAGAAGCAGAACCTGAAGCAGAAGGAGAAGCAGGAGAAGCAGAAGAAGCAGAACCTGGAGAAGCAGAAGGAGAAGCAGAAGCAGAAAGAGAAGCAAAAGCAGAACGAGAAGCAGAAGAAACAGAGGCAGTAGCAGAAGAAGCAGAAGATGCAGAAGCAGAAGGAGAAGCAGAAGGAAAAGCAGAAGAACGAGAAGGAGAAGGAGAAACAGAAGAAGAAGAAAGAGAAGCAGAAGAAGGAGCAGGAGAAGGAAAAGCAGCAGGAGAAGCAGAAAGAGCAGCAGAAGGAGAAGCAGGAGATGCAGAAACAGGACAAGCAGAAGCAGAAGAAACAGGAGAAGGACAAGAAGCAGAAGCAGAAGCAGAACCTGAAGCATAAGGAGAAGCATAAGGAGAAGTATAAGGGGAAGCAGTAGAAGCAGAAGAAGCAGAAGCAGGAGAAGCAGAAACAGAAGAAAAAGAATAAGCAAAAGAAGCAGAAGCAGAAGCAGTGGGAGAAGGAGAAGAAGGAGAAGGAGCAGCAGAAGGGGAAGTTGAAGCAGAAAGAGAAGCAAAAACAGAAGGAGAAGAAGAACGAGAAACAGGAGAATCAGAAGAAGTAGAAGTAGAAGCAGAAAGAGGAGAAGAAGGAGAAGCAGAAGTAGAATCAGAAGAAACAGTAGAAGAAGAAGAAACAGTAGCAAAAGAAACTGAAGAAGGAGAAGAGCAGAAGAAGAAGCAGAAGTAGAAGCAGAAGGAGAAGGAGAAGCAGAAAGAGAAGCAGAAGAAACAGAAGAAGCAGAATCAGAAGAAACAGGAGAATCCGAAGAAGCAGAAGCAGAATCTGAAGCAGGAGAAACAGAAGAAGCACAATCTGAAGCAGAAGCAGAAGAAACAGAAATAGTAGAATAAGCAGAAGCAGAAGCAGCAGGAGAAGCAGAAGAAGAAGACGGAGAAGGCGAAAGAGAAGGATTAGGAGTAGGAGAAGCAAAAGGATAAGCAGAAGCAGAAAGAGACGCAGAAGGAGAAGCAGCACAAGAAGTAGGAGAAGCAGGAGAAGCAGAAGCAGGAGAAGCAGAAGAAAGAGAAGACGCAGAAGCAGAATGAGAAGCAGAAGGAGAAATTGAAGCAGAATCAGAAGCAGAAGGAGAAGCAGAAGCAGAAGGAGAAGCAGAAGAAGGAGAAGGAGAAGCAGAAAGAGAAGCAGAATGAGAAGCAGGAGAAGCAGTAGGAGGAGAAGCAGAAGCAGAAGAAACAGAAGAAGGAGGAGAAGCAGAAGCAGAAGGAGAAGCAGAAACAGAAGGAAAAGCAGAAAGAGAAGCAGGAGAAGCAGCAGAAGAAGCAGCAGGAGAAGCAGAAGCAGAAGAAGCCGATGAAGCAGAAGCAGAACGTGAAGCAGAAGGAGAAGCAGGAGAAGCAGAAGAAGCAGAATCTGGAGAAGCAGAAGGAGAAGCAGAAGCAAAAAGAGAAGCAAAAGCAGAAGGAGAAGCAGAAGAAACAGAAGAAGGGGAAGCAGAAGAAGCAGAAGCAGGAGAAGCAGAAGCATAAGAATCCGAAGAAGCAGAAGCAGAACCTGAAGCAGAAGGAGAAGCAGGGGAAGCAGAAGAAGCAGAATATGGAGAAGCAGAATGAGAAGCTGAAGGAGAAGCAGAAGCGGAAAGAGAATCAAAAGCAGAAGGAGGAGCAGAAGAAACAGAAGAACCAGTAGCAGTTGCAGCAGAAGCAGAAGGAGAAACAGAAGGAAAAGCAGAAGAACGAGAACAAGAAGGAGAAACAGAAGCAGAAGCAGAAGGAGAATCAGAAGGAGAAGCAGAAAAAGCAGAAGGAGAAGCAGAAACAGAAGAATAAGCATAAGGACAAGCACAAGCAGAAGGAGATGCAGAAGGAGAAGCAGGAGAAGGAGAAGACGCAGAAGAAGAAGAAGAAGAAGTAGGAGAAAGAGAAGGAAAAGCAGCAGAAGCAGAAGCAATAGGAGAAGCAGAAGGAGAAGCAGAAGCAGAATGAGAAGCAGAAAGAGAAGCAGTAGAAGCAGAAGAAGCAGGAAAAGCAGAAGCAGAAGTAAGAGAAGAAGAAGAAGTAGACGAAGAAGAAGAAGAAGAAGCAGCATAAGGAGAAGCATAAGGAGAAGTAGTAGAAGCAGAAGAAGCAGAAGCAGGAGAAGCAGAAGCAGAAGAAAAAGAATAAGCAAAAGAAGCAGAAGCAGTGGGAGAAGCAGAAGAAGGAAAAGGAGAAGGAGCAGCAGAAGGAGAAGCAGAAGCAGAAAGAGAAGCAGAAACAGAAGGAGAATAAGAAGGAGAAGCAGGAGAATCAGAAGAAGCTGAAGTAGGAGCAGAAAGAGAAGACGAGAAGCAGAAGTAGAATCAGAAGAAACAGAAGAAGAAGTAGCAGAAGAAACAGAAGCAAAAGAACAAGACGAAGGAGAAGAGCAGAAGCAGAAGCAGAAGGAGAAGCAGAAGCAGAAGGAGAAGCAGAAAGAGAAGCAGGAGAAGCAGAAGGAGCAGGAGAAGCAGAAGCAGAAGAAACAGGAGAAGCCGAAGAAGCAGAATCTGAAGCAGGAGAAACAGAAGAAGCACAATCTGAAGCAGAAGCAGAAGAAACAGAAATAGTAGAATAAGCAGAAGCAGAAGCAGCAGGAGAAGCAGAAGAAGAAGACGGAGAAGGCGAAAGAGAAGGATTAGGAGTAGGAGAAGCAAAAGGATAAGCAGAAGCAGAAAGAGACGCAGAAGGAGAAGCAGCACGAGAAGTAGGAGAAGCAGGAGAAGCAGAAGCAGGAGAAGCAGAAGAAACAGAAGACGCAGAAGCAGAATGAGAAGCAGAAGGAGAAATTGAAGCAAAAGCAGGAGCAGGAGAAGGAAAAGCAGCAGGAGAAGCAGAAAGAGAAGCAGAAGGAGAAGCAGGAGATGCAGAAACAGGAGAAGCAGAAGCAGAAGAAACAGGAGAAGGACAAGAAGCAGAAGCAGAAGGAGATGCAGAAACAGAAGGAGAAGCAGAAGGAGAAGGAGGGAAAGCAGAAGAATCAGAAGCAGGAGAAGCAGAAGCATAAGAATGCGAAGAAGCAGAAGGAGAACCTGAATCAGAAGGAGAAGCAGGAGAAGCAGAAGAAGCAGAATCTGGAGAAGCAGAAGGAGAAGCAGAAGGAGAAGCAGAAGCAGAAAGAGAATCAAAAGCAGAAGGAGAAGCAGAAGAAACAGAAGAAGTAGAAGGAGTAGCAGGTGTAGCAGAAACAGAAGGAAAAGCAGAAAAACAGGAAGGAGAAGGAGAAACAGAAGGAGAAGTAGAAGGAGAAGCAGAAAGAGAAGCAGGTAAAGCAGAAGAAGAAGAAGCAGAAGGAGAATCAGAAGGAGAAGCAGAAGAAGGAGAAGGAGAAACAGAAGCAGAATAAGATGCAGAAGGAGAAGCAGGAGAAGCAGAATCTGGAGAAGCAGAAGGAGAAGCAGAAGCAGAAAGAGAAGCAAAAGCAGAAGGAGAAGCAGAAGAAACAGAATAAGCAGAGGCAGTAGCAGAAGAAGCAGAAGATTCAGAAGCAGAAGGAGAAGCAGAAGGAAAAGCAGAAGAACTAGAAGGAGAAGGAGAAGGAGAAACAGGAGTAGAAGCAGAAAGAGAAGCCGAAGAAGGAGCAGTAGAAGGAAAAGCAGCAGGAGAAACAGAAAGAGCAGCAGAAGGAGAAGCAGGAAATGCAGAAACAGGAGAAGAACAAGCAGAAGATACAGGAGAAGGACAAGAAGCAGAAGCAGGAGAAGCAGAAAGAGAAGGAGTGGAAGGAGAAGAAGCAGAAGCAGGAGAAGCAGAAGCATAAGAATCCGAAGAAGCAGAAGCAGAACCTGAAGCAGAAGGAGAAGCAGGAGAAGCAGAAGAATCAGAATCTGGAGAAGCAGAATGAGAAGCAGAAGGAGAAGCAGAAGCAGAAAGAGAATCAAAAGCAGGAGAAGCAGAAGAAACAGAAGAAGTAGAAGCAGTAGCAGTTGTAGCAGAAGCAGAAGGAAAAGCAGAAGAACAAGAAGGAGAAGGAGAAACAGAAGGAGAAGCAGAAGGAGAAGCAGAAAGAGAAGCAGGTAAAGCAGAAGAAGAAGAAGCAGAAGGAGAAGCAGAAGAAGGAGAAGGAGAAGCAGAAGGAGAAGCAGAAGCAGAAGAAGATGCAGAAGGAGAAGCAGAAGAAGCAGAAGCAGAAGGAGAAGCAGGAAAAGCAGAAGAAGCAGAAGCAAAAGGAGAAGCAAAAGAAGGAGAAGGAGAAGCAGAGGCAGAAGAAGAAGCATAAGGACAAGCACAAGCAGAAGGAGATGCAGAAGGAGAAGCAGGAGAAGCAGAAGAAGCAGAAGCTGAAGGAGAAGCAGAAGTAGGAGAAGGAGAAGGAGGAGAAGCAGAAGCAGAAGGAGAAGCAGAAGCAGAAGGAGAAGCAGAAAGAGAAGCAGGAGGAGGACAAGAAGCAGAAGCAGGAGAAGCCGAAAGAGAAGAAGCAGAAACAGAAGCAGAAGGAGAAGCAGAAACAGAAGGAGAAGCAGAAGAAGAAGTAGAACCAGAAATTCAGCCACGAGAAACAGAAGAAGCAGAAGCAGAAGGAGAAGCAAAAAGAGAAGCAGAAGGAGAAGTAGAAAAAGCAGCAGAAGAAGCAGAAAAACAAGCAGGAGAAGCAGAAGCAGATAAAGAAGTAGAAGCAGAAGAAGCAGAAGAAGAAGCAGTAGAAGCATAAGAAGCAGAAGCAGGAGAAGCAGAACCAGAAGAAAAAGAAGAAGCATAAGAAGCAGAAGCAGAGGGAGAAACAGAAGAAGGAGAAGGAGCAGCAGAAGGTGAAGCAGAAGGAGATGCAGAAGCAGAAAGAGAAGAAGAAATAGAAGAAGAAGAAGGAGAAGTTGGAGAATTAGAAGAAGCAGAAGCAGAAAGAGAAGCAGAAGAAGGAGAAGGAGAAGCGGAAGGAGAAGGACAAGCAGAAGGAGAAGCAGAAAGAGAAGCAGAAGAAGCAGAAGAAGCAGTAGCAGGTGAAGCAGAATCAGAAGAAGCAGAAGAAGCCGAAGAATCAGAAGGAGAACATGAAGCAGATGGAGAAGCAGAAGCAGCAGCAGCTGGAAAAGTAGAAGCAGAAGAACCCGAACAAGCAGAAGAAGCAGAAGCAGAACGAGAAGCAGAAGAAGAAGGAGAAAGAGAAGGATTAGGAGTAGGAGGAGCAGAAGCAGAATAAGAAGCAGAAAGAGAAGCAGAAGAAGAAGCAGAAGGAGAAACAGAAGAAGCAGAAGCAGGAGAAGCAGAAGCAGAAGCAGAATGAGAAGCACAAGAGGAGAAATTGAAGGAGAAGGAGAAGGAGACGGAGAAGCAGAAGGAGAAGCAGAAGAAGAAGAAGCAGGAGAAGCAGAAACAGAAGAAGCAGAAGGAGAAGAGCAGACGCAGAAGGAGAAGCAGATAAGCAGACGCTGAAGCAGTGAAGAGAACAGAAAAAGCAGAGAGCAGAAGAGAAGCAGCAGGAGAAGCAGATGAGAAGAAGGAGAAGGAGAAAGAGAAGATTAGGAGTAGGAGAAACAGAAGATAAGCAGAAGCAGAAAGAGAGAGATTAGAAGGAGAAGCAGGAGAAGC
>NW_012290464.1:0-12032 GCF_000151885.1 Dipodomys ordii | reverse complement strand
CAGATGAGAAGCAGAAGGAGAAGCAGAAAGAGAAACAAAAGCAGAAGGAGAAGCAGAAGAAACAGAAGAAGTAGAAGTTGTAGCAGAAGCAGAAGAAGCAGAAGGAAAAGCAGAAGAACAAGAAGGAGAAGGAGAAACAATAGGAGAAGCAGAAGGAGAAGCAGAAAGAGAAGCAGGTAAAGCAGAAGAAGAAGAAGCAGAAGGAGAAGCAGAAGGAGAAGGAGAAGCAGGAGAAGCAGAAGAAGCAGAAGCAGAAGGAGAAGTAGAAGTAGGAGAAGGAGAAGGAAGAGCCGCAGAAGCAATAGGAGAAGCAGAAGGAGAAGCAGAAGCAGAATGAGAAGCAGAAAGAGAAGCAGTAGAAGCAGAAGAAGCAATAAAAGAAGAAGCGGAAGAAAGAGAAGAAGAAGAAGAAGAAGAAGAAGAAGAAGAAGAAGAAGAAGAAGAAGAAGGAGAAGGAGAAGCATAAGGAGAAGAAGTAGAAGCAGAAGAAGCAGAAGCAGGAGAAGCAGAAGCAGTAGAAAAAGAATAAGCATAAGAAGAAGAATCAGATGGAGAAGCAGAAGAAGGAGAAGGAACAGCAGAAAGAGAAGTAGAAGGAGAATCTGAAGGAGAATCAGAAGAAGGAGTAGCAGAAGCAGAAGAAGCAGCAGAAGGAGAAGCAGAAGCAGAAAAAGATGCAGAACGAGAAGCAGGAGAAGCAGAAGAAGCAGAAGCAGAAGGAGAAGCAGAAGTAGGAGAAGGAGAAGGAGAAGGAAGTGCAGCAGAAGCAATAGGAGAAGCAGAAGGAGAAGCAGAAGCAGAATGAGAAGCAGAAAGAGAAACAGTAGAAGCAGAAGACGCAGGAAAAGCAGAAGCAGAAGAAAGAGAAAAAGAAGAAGAAGACGAAAAAGAAGAAGAAGGGGAAGAAGAAAAGAAGCAGCAGCATAAGGAGAAGCATAAGGAGAAGCATAAGAAGAAGCGGTAGAAGCAGAAGCAGGAGAAGCAGAAGCAGAAGAAAAAGAATAAGCAAAAGAAGCAGAAGCAGTGGGAGAAGCAGAAGTAGGAGAAGGAGCAGCAGAAGGAGAAGCAGAAGCAGAAAGAGAAGCAGAAACAGAAGGAGAACAAGAAGGAGAAGCAGGAGAAGCAGAAGAAGCAGAAGTAGAAGCAGAAAGAGGAGAAGAAGGAGAAGCAAAAGTAGAATCAGAAGAAACAAAAGAAGAAGAAGCAGAAGAAACAGAAGCAAAAGAAACAGAAGAAGGAGAAGAGCAGAAGCAGAAGCTGAAGCGAAGGAGAAGCAGAAAGAGAAGCAGGAGAAGCAGAAGAAGCAGGAGAAGCAGAAGCAGAAGAAACAGGAGAAGCCGAAGAAGCAGAAGCAGAATCAGAAGCAGTAGAGAAGTAGAAGCAGAAGGAGAAGCAGAGATGGAGAAGAGAAGGAGAAGCAGAAAGAGAATCAGACGAGAAGCAGGAGAAGCAGAAGCAGGAGAAGCAGAGCAGAGAAACAGAGATGGAGAGAGCAGAATAGATGAGAGCTGAGCAGATGAGAAGCAGAATGAGATGATGGGAGCAGAGAGCCGAGCAGAGAAACGGAGGCATAAGAATCCGGAAGAAGGCAGAAGCAGAAGGAGAAGCAGCAGTAGGAGAAGGAGAAGAAAGAGCAGCAGAAGCAATATGAGAAGCAGAAGGAGAAGCAGAAGGAGAATGAGAAGCAGAAAGAGAAGCAGTAGAAGCAGAAGAAGCAGGAAAGACAAGAAGCAGAAGAAAGACAAGAAGAAGAAGAAGAAGAAGAAGAAGAAGAAGAAGAAGAAGAAGAAGAAGAAGAAGAAGAAGAAGAAGAAGAAGAAGGAGAAGGAGAAGGAGAAGGAGAAGCATAAGGAGAAGCATAAGGAGAAGCATAAGGAGAAGGATAAGGAGAAGCATAAGGAGAAGCAGTAGAAGCAGAAGAAGCAGAAGCAGGAGAAGCAGAAGCAGAAGAAAAAGAATAAGCATAAGAAGCACAATCAGAGGGAGAAGCAGAAGGAGAAGGAGCAGCAGAAGGAGAAGAAGAAGCAGAAAGAGAAGCAGAAACAGAAGGAGAACAAGAAGGAGAAGCAGGAGAATCAGAAGAAGTAGAAGTAGAAGCAGAAAGAGAAGGAGAAGAAGGAGAAGCAGAAGTAGAATCAGAAGAAACAGAAGAACAAGAAGCAGAAGAAACAGAAGCAAAGTAAACAGAAGAAGGAGAAGAGCAGAAGCAGAAGAAGAAGGAGAAGCAGAAGAAGAAGGAGAAGCAGAAAGAGAAGCAGGAGAAGTAGAAGAAGCAGGAGAAGCAGCAGAAGAAGAAACCGAAGAAGCCGAAGAAGCAGAAGCAGAATCTGAAGATGAAGGAGAAACAGAAGAAGCACAATCTGAAGCAGAAGCAGAAGAAACAGAAATAGTAGAATAAACAGAAGCATAAGCAGCAGGAGAAGCAGAAGAAGAAGAAGGAGAAGGCAAAAGAGAAGGATTAGGAGTAGGAGAAGCAGAAGGATAAGCAGAAGCACAAAGAGAAGCAGGAGAAGCAGCATGAGAAGCAGGAGAAGCAGAAGAAGCAGAAGCAGGAGAAGCAGAAAAAAACAGAAGACGCAGAAGCAGAATGAGAAGCAGAAGGAGAAATTGAAGCAGAAGGAGAAGCAGAAGAAGAAGGAGAAGGAGAGGGAGAAGCAGAAAGAGAAGCAGAACGAGAAGCAGGACAAGCAGCAGCAGGAGAAGCAGAAGCAGAAGAAACAGAAGAAGGAGAAGAAGCAAAAGGAAAAGCAGAAACAGAAGGAAAAGCAGAAGGAGAAGCAGGAGAAGCAGAAGAAGCAGCAGCAGGAGAAGCAGAAGCAGAAGAAGCCGAAGAAGCAGAAGCAGAACCTGAAGCAGATGGAGAAGCAGGAGAAGGAGAAAAAGCAGAATCTGGAGAAGCAGAAGCAGAAAGAGAAGCAAAAGCAGAAGGAGAAGCAGAAGGAGGAGTAGAAGAAACAGAAGAAGAAGACACAGTAGCAGAAGCAGGAGAAGATGCAGAAGCAGAAGGAGAAGCAGAAGGAAAAGCAGAAGAACGAGAAGGAGAAGGAGAAGGAGAAACAGAAGGAGAAGCAGAAAGAGAAGCAGAAGAAGGAGCAGGAGAAGGAGAAGCAGAAAGAGCAGCAGAAGGAGAAGCATTAGAAGCAGAAACAGGAGAAGCATAAGCAGAAGAAACAGGAGAAGGACAAGAAGCAGAAGCAGAAGGAGAAGCAGAAACAGAAGAAGAAGCAGAAAGAGAAGGAGGGGAAGCAGAAGAAGCAGTAGCATGAGAAGCAGAAGCAGAAGAAGCCGAAGAAGCAGAAGCAGAACCTGAAGCAGAAGGAGAAGCAGGAGAAGTAGAAGAAGCAGAATCTGGAGAAGCAGAAGGAGAAACAGAAGCAGAAAGAAAAGCAAAAGCACAAGGAGAAGCAGAAGGAGAAGTAGAAGAAACAGAAGAAGCAGACGCAGTAGCAGTAGCAGCAGAAGATGCAGAAGCAGAAGGAGAAGCAGAAGGAAAAGCAGAAGAACGAGAAGGAGAAGGAGAAGGAGAAACAGAAGGAGAAGCCGAAAGAGAAGCAAGAGAAGGAGCAGGAGAAGGAAAAGCAACAGGAGAAGCAGAAAGAGCAGCAGAAGGAGAAGCAGGAGAAGAAGAAACAGGAGAAGCAGAAGCATAAGAATCCGAAGAAGGAGAAGTAGAACCTGAAGCAGAAGGAGAAGCAGGAGAAGCAGTAGAAGCAGAATCTGGAGAAGCAGAATGAGAAGCAGAAGGAGAAGCAGAAGCAGAAAGAGAATCAAAAGCAGAAGGGGAAGCAGAAGAATCAGAAGAAGTAGAAGCAGTAGCAGTTGTAGCAGAAGCAGAAGGAAAAGCAGAAGAAAGAAGGAGAAGGAGAAACAGAAGGAGAAGCAAAAGGAGAAGCAGAAAGAGAAGCAGGTAAAGCAGAAGAAGAAGCAGCAGAAGGAGAATCAGAAGGAGAAGCAGAAGAAGGAGAAGGAGAAGCAGAAGCAGAAGAAAATGCGGAAGGAGAAACAGGAGAAGCAGAAGAAGCAGAAGGAGAAGCAGGAAAAGCAGAAGATGCAGAAGCAAAAGGAGAAGCAAAAGAAGGAGAAGGAGAAGCAGAGGCAGAAGACGAAGCATAAGCACAAGCACAAGCAGAAGGAGATGCAGAAGGAGAAGCAGGAGAAGCAGAAGAAGCAGAAGCTGAAGGAGAAGCAGAAGTAGGAGAAGGAGAAGGAGGAGAAGTAGAAGCAGAAGGACAAGCAGAAGCGGAATGAGAAGCAGAAAGAGAAGCAGGAGAAGCACAAGATGCAGAAGCAGGAGAAGCCGAAAGAGAAGAAGCAGAAGAAGCAGAAACAGAAGCAGAAGTAGAAGCAGAAGCAGAAGGAGAAGCAGCAGAAGAAGTAGAACCAGAAATTCAGGCAGGAGAAACAGAAGAAGCAGAAGCAGAAGGAGAAGCAAAAAGAGAAGCAGAAGGAGAAGTAGAAGAAGCAGCAGAAGGAGAAGCAGCAGAAGAAGCAGAAAAACAAGCAGGAGAAGCAGAAGCAGAAAGAGAAGTAGAAGCAGAAGAAGCAGAAGCAGAAGAAGAAGCAGTAGAAGCATAAGAAGCAGAAACAGGAGAAGCAGAAGCAGAAGAAAAAAAGGAGCATAAGAAGCAGAAGCAGAAGCAGAGGGAGAAAAAGAAGAAGGAGAAGGAGCAGCAAAAGATGAAGCGGAAGGAGATGCAGATGCAGAAAGAGAAGCAGAAACAGAAGGAGAAGGAGAAGGAGAAGTTGGAGAATCAGAAGAAGCAGAAGCAGAAAGAGAAGCAGAAGAAGGAAAAGGAGAAGAAGAAGCAGAAGGACAAGCAGGAGAAGCAGAAGAAGCAGAAGCGGGAGAAGCGGCAGAAGAATAAGAAACAGAAGAAGGAGAAGAGGCAGAAGGAGGAGCAGAAGCAGAAGGAGAAGCAGAAAGAGAAGCAGAAGAAGCAGTAGCAGGAGGAGCAGAAGCAGAAGAAACAGAAGAAGCTGAAGAAGCAGAAGGAAAACCTGAAGCAGAAGGAGAAGCAGAAGCAGGAGAAGCTGGAAAAGCAGAAGTAGAAGAAACAGAACAAGCAGAAGAAGCAGAAGCAGAACGAGAAGAAGAAGAAGAAGAAGAAGGAGAAAGAGAAGGAGTAGGAGTAGGAGGAGCAGAAGCAGAATTAGAAGCAGAAAGGGAAGCAGAAGGAGAAACAAAAGAAGCAGAAGCAGGAGAAGCAGAAGCAGAAGCAGAATGAGAAGCACAAGAAGGAGAAATTGAAGGAGAAGGAGAATGGGACGGAGAAGCAGAAGGAAAAGTAGGAGAAGCAGAAGAAGAAGAATCAGGAGAAGCAGAAGCAGAAGAAGGAGAAGAGCAGAAGCAGAAGGAGAAACAGAAGCAGAAGGAAAAGTAGAAGAAGCAGAAGCTGAAGCAGAAGAAGAAGAAACAGAAAAAGCAGAAGAAGCAGAAGAAGAAGCAGCAGGAGAAGCAGAAGAAGAAGAAGGAGAAGGAGAAAGAGAAGGATTAGGAGTAGGAGAAACAGAAGGATAAGCAGAAGCAGAAAGAGAAGCAGGAGAAGCAGAAGACGCAGGAGAAGCAGAAGCAGAAGAAACAGGAGAAGCCGAAGAAGCAGAAGCAGAATCTGAAGCAGAAGGAGAAATAGAAGACGGACAATCCGAAGCAGAAGAAACAGAAATAGTAGAATAAGCAGAAGCAGAAGCAGCAGGAGAAGCAGAAGAAGAAGAAGGAGAAGGCGAAAGAAAAGGATTAGGAGTTGGAGAAGCAAAAGGAGAAGCAGAAGCAGAAAGAGACGCAGAAGGAGAAGCAGCACGAGAAGTAGGAGAAGCAGGAGAAGCAGAAGAAACAGAAGACGCAGAAGCAGAATGAGAATCAGAAGGAGAAGCAGAAGCAGAAGAAGGATAAGGAGAAGCAGAAAGAGAAGCAGAAAGAGAAGCAGAACGAGAAGCAGGAGTAGCAGAAGCAGGAGAAGCAGAAGCAGAAGAAACAGAAGAAGGAGAAGAAGCAGAAGCAGAAGGAGAAGCAGAAACAGAAGGAAAAGCAGAAAGAGAAGCAGGAGAAGCAGAAGCAGCAGCAGCAGGAGAAGCAGAAGCAGAAGAAGCCGAAGAAGCAGAAGCAGAACCTAAAGCAGAAGGAGAAGCAGGAGAAACAGAAGAAGCAGAATCTGGAGAAGCAGAAGGAGAAGCAGAAGCTGAAAGAGAAGCAAAAGCAGAAGGAGAAGCATAAGGAGAAGCAGAAGAAACAGAAGAACCAGAGGCAGTAGCAGAAGAAGCAGAAGATGCAGAAGCAGAAGGAGAAGCAGAAGGAAAAGCAGAAGAACGAGAAGTAGAAGAAGGAGAAACAGATGGAGAAGCAGAAAGAGAAGCAGAACAAGGAGCAGTAGAAGGAAAAGCAGCAGGAGAAGCAGAAAGAGCAGCAGTAGGAGAAGCAGGAGATGCAGAAACAGGAGAAGCAGAAGCAGAAGAAACAGGAGAAAGACAAGAAGCAGAAGCAAAGAAGAAGCAGAAGCAGAAGGAGAAGCAGAAAGAGAAGGAGGAGAAGCAGAAGAAGCAGAAGCAGGAGAAGCAGACGCATAAGAATCCGAAGAAGCAGAAGCAGAACCTGAAGCAGAAGGAGAAGCAGAAGAAGCAGAATCTGGAGAAGCAGAAGGAGAAGCAGAAGGAGAAACAGAAGCAGAAAGAGAATCAAAAGCAGAAGGAGAAGCAGAAGAAACAGAAGAAGTAGAAGCAGTAGCAGTTGTAGCAGAAGCAGAAGGAGAAGCAGAAGTAAAAGCAGAAGAACAAGAAGGAGAAGGAGAAACAGAAGGAGAAGCAGAAAGAGAAGTAGGTAAAGCAGAATAAGAAGAAGCAGAAGGAGAATCAGAAGGAGAAGCAGAAGAAGGAGAAGGAGAAGCAGAAGCAGAAGAAGATGCAGAAGGAGAAGCAGGAGAAGCAGAAGAAGTAGAAGCAGAAGGAGAATCAGGAAAAGCAGAAGAAGCCGAAGCAAAAGGAGAAGCAAAAGAAGGAGAAGGAGAATCGGAGGCAGAAGAAGAAGCATAAGGACAAGCACAAGCAGAAGGAGATGCAGAAGGAGAAGCAGGAGAAGCAGAAGAAGCCGAAGCTGAAGGAGAAGCAGAAGTAGGAGAAGGAGAAGGAGGAGAAGCAGAAGGACAAGCAGAAGCGGAATGAGAAGCAGAAAGAGAAGCAGGAGAAGCACAAGATGCAGAAGCAGGAGAAGACGAAAGAGAAGAAGTAGAAGAAGCAGAAACTGAAGCAGAAGGAGAACCAGAAGGAGAAGCAGCAGAAGAAGTAGAATTAGAAA
The DNA here is from genome assembly GCF_000151885.1 of Dipodomys ordii. Taxonomy (NCBI): domain Eukaryota; kingdom Metazoa; phylum Chordata; class Mammalia; order Rodentia; family Heteromyidae; genus Dipodomys; species Dipodomys ordii. The sequence goes on along the minus strand of NW_012290464.1, from coordinate 4,747 downwards.
TTCAGGCAGGAGAAACAGAAGAACAGAATCAGAAGCAGAAAGAGAAGCAAAAAGAGAAGCAGAAAGAGAAGTAGAAGAAGCCGAAGAAGGAGAAGCAGTAGAAGAAGCAGAAAAACAAGCAGGAGAAGCAGAAGAAGAAAGAGATGTAGAAGCAGAAGAATCAGAAGAAGCAGAAGCAGAAGAAGAAGCAGTAGAAGCATAAGAAGCAGAAGTAGGAGAAGCAGAAGCAGAAGAAATAAAGAAGCATAAGATGCAGAAGCCGAAGCAGAGGGAGAAAAAGAAGAAGGAGAAGGAGCAGCAGAAGGTGAAGCAGAAGGAGATGCAGATGCAGAAAGAGAAGCAGAAACAGAAGGAGAAGGAGTAGTTGGAGAATCAGAAGAACCAGAAGCAGAAGCAGAAAGAGAAGCAGAAGAAGAAGAAGGAGAAGCAGAAGCAGAAGGACAAGCAGGAGAAGCAGAAGAAGCAGAAGCGGGAGAAGCGGCAGAAGAAGAAGAAACAGAAGAAGGAGAAGGAGCAGAAGGAGAAACAGAAGCAGAAGGAGAAGCAGAAAGAGAAGCAGAAGAAGCAGTAGCCGGAGAAGCAGAAGCAGAAGAAACAGAAGAAGCCCAAGAACCAGAAGGAGAACCTGAAGCAGAAGGAGAAGCAGAAGCAGCAGAAGCTGGAAAAGCAGAAGCAGAAGAAACAGAACAAGCAGAAGAAGCAGAAGCAGAACGAGAAGCAGAAGAAGAAGAAGGAGAAAGAGAAGGATTACGAGTAGGAGGAGCAGAAGCAGAAGGAGAAACAGAAGAAGCAGAAGCAGGAGAAGCAGAAGCAGAAGCAGAATGAGAAGCACAAGAAGGAGAAATTGAAGGAGAAGGAGAATGGCACGGAGAAGCAGAAGGAGAAGTAGGAGAAGCAGAAGAAGAAAAAGCAGGAGAAGTAGAAGCAGAAGAAGGAGAAGAGCAGAAGCAGAAGGAGAAACAGAAGCAGAAGGAAAAGCAGAAGAAGCAGAAGCTGATGCAGAAGAAGAAGAAGAAACTGAAAAAGCAGAAGAAGCAGAAGAGGAAGCAGCAGGAGAAGCAGAAGAAGAAGAAGGAGAAAGAGAAAGAGAAGGAGAAACAGAAGGATAAGCAGAAGCAGAAAGAGAAGCAGGAGAAGCAGAAGAAGCAGCAGAAGCAGAAAAAAAGAAGAAGCATAAGTAGCAGAAGCAGAGGGAGAAACAGAAGAAGGAGTAAGAGCAGCAGAAGGTGAAGCAGAAGGAGATGCAGAAGCAGATAGAGAAGCAGAAACAGAAGGAGAAGAAGAGGGAGAAGTTGGAGAATCAGAAGAAGCAGAAGCAGAAGCAGAAAGAGCAGCAGAAGAAGGAGAAGGAGAAGCAGAAGGAGAAGGAAAAGCAGGAGAAGCAGAAGAAGCAGAAGCGGGAGAAGCAGAAGAAGAAGAAACAGAAGAAGGAGAAGGAGCAGAAGGAGAAGCAGAAGCAGAAGGAGAATCAGAAAGAGAATCAGAAGAAGCAGTAGCAGGAGAAGCAGAAGCAGAAGAAACAGAAGAAGCCCAAGAACCAGAAGGAGAACCTGAAGCAGAAGGAGAAGCAGAAGCAGCAGAATCTGGAAAAGCAGAAGCAGAAGAAAAAGAAGAAGCATAAGTAGCAGAAGCACATGCAGAAACAGAAGAAGGAGAAGGAGCAGCAGAAGATGAAGCAGAAAGAGATGCAGAAGCAGAAAGAGAAGCAGAAACAGAAGGGGAAGAAGAAGGAGAAGTTGAAGAATCAGAAGAAGCAGAAGCAGAAAGAGCAGCAGAAGAAGGAGAAGGAGAAGCAGAAGGGGAAGGACAAGCAGGCGAAGCAGAAGAAGCAGAAGCGGGAGAAGCAGAAGAAGAAGAAGAAGAAGAAGAAGAAACAGAAGAAGGAGAAGGAGCAGAAGGAGAAGCAGAAGCAGAAGGAGAAGCAGAAAGATAAGCAGAAGAAGCAGTAGCAGGAGAAGCAGAAGCAGAAGAAACAGAAGAAGCCCAAGAACCAGAAGGAGAACCTGAAGCAGAAGGAGAAGCAGAAGCAGCAGAAGCTGGAAAAGCAGAAGCAGAAGAAACAGAAAAAGCAGAAGAATCAGAAGCAGGACGAGAAGCAGAAGAAGAAGAAGGAGAAAGAGAAGGAGTAGGAGTAGGAGGAGCAGAAGCAGAATAAGAAGCAGAAAGAGAAGCAGTAGGAGAAGCAGAAGAAGAAACAGAAGAAGCAGAAGCAGGAGAAGCAGAAGCAGAATGAGAAGCACAAGAAGGAGAAATTGAAGGAGAAGGAGAATGAGACAGAGAAGCAGAAGGAGAAGTAGGAGAAGCAGAAGAAGAAGAAGCAGGAGAAGCAGAAGCAGAAGAAACAGAAGGATAAGCAGAAGCAGAAAGAGAAGGAGAAGCAAAAGCAGGAGAAGCACAAGAAGCAGAAGCTGAAGCAGAAGAAGAAGAAACAGAAAAAGCAGAAGAAGCAGAAGAAGAAGCAGCAAGAGAAGCAGAAGAAAAAGAAGGAGAAGGAGAAAGAGAAGGATTAGGAGTAGGAGAAACAGAAGGATAAGCAGAAGCAGAAAGAGAAGGAGAAGGAGAAGGAGAAGCAGGAAAATCAGAAGAAGCAGGAGAAGCAGAAGCAGAATGAAAAGCAGAAGAAGGAGAAATTGAAACAGAAGAAGATGCAGAAGGGGAGCAGAAGCAGTAGTAGAAGCAGAAGCAGGAGAAGCAGAAGCAGAAGAAATAGAAGAAGGAGAAGAAGCAGAAGCAGAAAGAGAAGCAGAAACAGAAGGAGAAGCAGAAATAGAAGCAGAAGAAGCCGAAGAAGCAAAAGCAGAACCTGAAGCAGAAGGAGAAGCAGGAGAAGGAGAAGAAGTAGAATCTGGAGAAGAAGAAGGAGAACCAGAAGGAGAAGCAGAAGCAAAAAGAGAAGCAAAAGCAGAAGGAGAAGCAGAAGAAACAGAAGAAGTAGAAGCAGTAGCAGAAAAAGCTGAAGATAGAGAAGCAGAAAGAAAAGCAGAAGGAATAGCAGAAAAACGAGAAGGAGAAACAGAAGGAGAAGCAGAAGGAGAAGCAAAAGGAGAAGCAGGAAAAGCAAAAGAAGCAGAAGCAGACAGAGAAGCAGAAGAAGGAGAAGGAGAAGCAGAAGCAGAAGCAGAAGGAAAAGCACAGCAGAAGGAGAAGCAGAAGGAGAAGCAGGAGAAGCAGAAAAGCAGAAGCAAAAGGAGAAGAAGAAGGAGAAGAAGCAGAATCAGAAGAAGCAGAAGCAGAAATAGAAAGAGAAGCCGACGAAGAGAAGCAGAACGAGAAGCAGGAGAAGCAGAAGAAGCAGAAGCGGGAGAAGCAGAAGAAGGAGAAACAGAAGAAGGAGAAGGAGCAGAAGGAGAAGCAGAAAGAGAAGCAGGAAAAGCAGAAGAAACAGAAGCAGGAGAAGCAGAAGCAGAAGAAACAGGAGAAGGACAAGAAGCAGATGGAAAAGCACAAACAGAAGGAGAAGCAGAAAGAGAAAGAGGGGAAGCAGAAGAAGCAGAAGCAGGAGAAGCAGAAGCATAAGAATCCGAAGAAGCAGAAGCAGAACCTGAAGCAGAAGGAGAAGCAGGAGAAGGAGAAAAAGCAGCATCTGGAGAAGCAGAATGAGAAGCTGAAGTAGAAGCAGAAGCAGAAGCAGAAAGAGAATAAAAACAGAAGGAGAAGCAGAAGAAACAGAAGAAGCAGAAGCAGTAGCAGTTGCAGCAGAAGGAAAAGCAGAAGAACGAGAAGGAGAAGGAGAAACAGAAGGAGAAGCAGAAGAAGCAGAAGGAGAAGGAGAAGCAGAAGAAGCAGAAGGAGAAGTAGAAGGAGAAACAGAAGCAGAAGAAGCAGCAGAAGGAGAAGCAGAAACAGAAGAAGATGCATAAGGAGAAGCAGAAGAAGCAGAAGCAGAAGGAGAAGTAGAAGTAGGAGAAGGAGAAGGAAGAGCCGCAGAAGCAATAGGAGAAGCAGAAGGAGAAGCAGAAGCAGAATGAGAAGCAAAAAGATAAGCAGTAGAAGCAGAAGAAGCAGGAAAAGAAGAAGCAGAATAAAGAGAAGAAGAAGAAGAAGAAACAGAAGCAAAAGAAACAGAAGAAGGAGAAGAGCAGAAGCAGAAGCCGAAGGAGAAGCAGAAGGAGAAGGAGAAAGAGAAGCAGGAGGAGCAGAAGAAGCAGGAGAAGCAGAAGCAGAAGAAACAGGAGAAGCCGAAGAAGCAGAAGCAGAATATGAAGCAGGAGAAACAGAAGAATCACAATCTGAAGCAGAAGCAGAACAAAAAGAAATAGTAGAATAAGCAGAAGCAGAAGCAGCAGGAGAAGCAGAAGAAGAAGAAGGAGAAGGCGAAAGAGAAGGATTAGGAGTAGGAGACGCAAAAGGATAAGCAGAAGCAGAAAGAGACGCAGAAGGAGAAGCAGCACGAGAAGTAGGAGAAGCAGGAGGAGCAGAAGCAGGAGAAGCAGAAGAAACAGAAGACGCAGAAGCAGAATGAGAAGCAGAAGGAGAAATTGAAGCAGAAGCAGAAGGAGAAGCAGAAGCAGAAGAAGGAGAAGGAGAAGGAGAAGCAGAACGAGAAGGAGAAATTGAAGCAGAAGGTGAAGGAGAAGCATAAGAATAAGGAGAATCAGAAGAAGGAGAAGGAGAAGGAAAAGCAGAAATAGAAGAAGAAGAAGAAGAAGAAGAAGAAGAAGAAGAAGAAGAAGAAGAAGAAGAAGAAGAAGAAGAAGAAGAAGAAGAAGAAGAAGAAGAAGAAGAAGAAGAAGAAGAGGAAGAGGAA
>NW_012290463.1:0-12033 GCF_000151885.1 Dipodomys ordii | reverse complement strand
TCCTGCTGTGTTCCGCTGTGTCAACGCTGTGTCCTCGCTGTGTCTCCTGCAGTGTCCCGCAGTGTCCCCCTTGTGTCCCCCGCTTTGTCCCGCTGGGTCCCTCTGTGTCTCCTGCTGTGTACCCTGCTCTGTCCCACTGTGTCCCCCGCTGTGTCCCGCTGTGTAATGCTGTGTCCTGCTGTGTCCCCCACTGAGTCCAGCTGTGTCCCCTCTGTGTCCCAATTTGTCCTCGCTGTGTCCCCTGCTGTGTGCCGCTGTGTCCCTCTGTGTCCCCTGCTGTGTACCCTGCTCTGTCCCACTGTGTCCCCCGCTGTGTCCCGCTGTGTCCCGCTGTGTACTGCTGTGTCCCCCGCTGAGTCCCGCTGTGTCCCCGCTGTGTCCCAATGTGTCCTCGCTGTGTCCCCCGCTGTGTCCCACTGTGTCCCCTCTGTGTCCCCCGATGTGTCCACTGCTGTGTCCACCGATCTGTCCCCACTGTGTCCCACTGTGCCCCGCTGTGTGCCCGCTGTGTGCCCGCTGTGTCCCGCTGTGTACCCTGCTGTGTCCAGCTGTGTCACCCCTGTGTCACGCTGTGTCCCCTCTCTGTTCCCCGCTGTCCCCTGCTGTGTCCCCCGCTATGTCCCGTTGTGTCCCGCTGTGTCCCCTGCTTTGTCCCGCTGTGTCCCCGCAGTGTCCCCGCTGTGTCCCGAAGTGTCACACTGTGTCCCGTGGTGTTCCACTTTGTCCCCTGCTGTGTCCCCCGCTGAGTCCCACTTTGTCCCCGTTGTGTCCTGGTGTGTCCCCCGCTCTGTCCCCTGCTGTGTCCTGCTGTGCCCCCGCTGTTGCCCGCTGTATGCCCACATTGTCCCCGCTGTGTCTGCTGTGTCCCGCTGTGTCCCGCTGTGTCCCACTATGTCCCCTGCTTTGTGCCGCTGTTTCCCCACAGTGTCCCCGCTGTGTCCTGTTGTGTCACATTGTGTCCCGTGGTGTTCCACTTCGTCCCCTCCTGTGTCCCCCGCTGAGTGCCGCTTTGTCCCCGTTGTGTCCCGCTGTGTCCCCCGCTCTGTCCCCTGCTGTGTTCCGCTGTGTCCACCTCTGTGTCCCGCTGTGTCCTGCTGTGTCCCCCGCTGTGTCCCGCTGTATTCCCCTGTATTCCGTGGTGTCCCGTTTGTCACCCGCTGTGTCCCCTGCTGAGTCCCCGCTTTGTCCCCGCTGTGACCCCCTGTGTCCCGCTGTGTCCCGCTATGGCCCCCACTGTGTCCCGTTGTGTCCCCAGCTATGTACCCCGCTGTGTCCCCGCTGTATCGACGCTGTGTCCCGCTGGGTCCCGCTGTGTACTGCTGTGTCCCACGCTGAGTCCCGCTGTGTCCCCACTGTGTCCCAATGTGTCCTCACTGTGTCCCCCGCTGTGTCCCGCTCTGTCAACCCTGTGTCCCCCGCTGTGTCCCGCTCTGTCCTTCTGTTTCCCCTGCTGTGTCCCCTGCTCTGTCCCACTGTGTCCCCCGCTGTGTCCCTGCTGTGTCCCCGCTCTGTCCCACTGTGTCCCGCTGTGTCTCCCGCTGATTCCCGCTGTGTCCCAGATGTGTCCCGCTGAGTCCGCGCTGTGTCCCCTGCTGTGTCCTGCTTTGTTCCCCATGTGTCACCCGCTGTGTCCCGCTGTGTCCCCCGCTGTGTCCCGCTGTGTCCCCTGCTGTGTCCCCGAGGTGTCCCGCTGTGTCCCGCTGTGTCCCGCTGTGACCGTGTTGAGTCCCGCTGTGTCCCCGTTGTGTCCCGCTTTGTCATCGCTGTGTCCCCAGCTGTGTCCCGCTTGTCCCCCTCTGTGTCCCGCTGTGTCCCCTGCTGTGTCCCAACTGTGTCCTGCTGTGTTCCGCTGTGTCACGCTGTGTCCTCGCTGTGTCTCCCGCAGTGTCCCGCAGTGTCCCCCTTGTGTCCCCCGCTGTGTCCCGCTGGGTCCCTCTGTGTCTCCTGCTGTGTACCCTGCTCTGTCCCACTGTGTCCCCCGCTGTGTCCCACTGTGTAATGCTGTGTCCTGCTGTGTCCCCCACTGAGTCCAGCTGTGTCCCCTCTGTGTCCCAATTTGTCCTCGCTGTGTCCCCCGCTGTGTGCCGCTGTGTCCCTCTGTGTCCCCTGCTGTGTACCCTGCTCTGTCCCACTGTGTCCCCCGCTGTGTCCCGCTGTGTCCCGCTGTGTACTGCTGTGTCCCCCGCTGAGTCCCGCTGTGTCCCCGCTGTGTCCCAATGTGTCCTCGCTGTGTCCCCCGCTGTGTCCCACTGTGTCCCCTCTGTGTCCCCCGATGTGTCCACTGCTGTGTCCACCGCTCTGTCCCCACTGTGTCCCACTGTGCCCCGCTGTGTCCCCGCTGTGTGCCCGCTGTGTCCCGCTGTGTACCCTGCTGTGTCCAGCTGTGTCACCCCTGTGTCACGCTGTGTCCCCTCTCTGTTCCCCGCTGTCCCCTGCTGTGTCCCCCGCTATGTCCCGTTGTGTCCCGCTGTGTCCCCTGCTTTGTCCCGCTGTGTCCCCGCAGTGTCCCCGCTGTGTCCCGCTGTGTCACACTGTGTCCCGTGGTGTTCCGCTTTGTCCCCTGCTGTGTCCCCCGCTGAGTCCCACTTTGTCCCCGTTGTGTCCTGGTGTGTCCCCCGCTCTGTCCCCTGCTGTGTCCTGCTGTGCCCCCGCTGTTGCCCGCTGTATGCCCGCATTGTCCCCGCTGTGTCTGCTGTGTCCCGCTGTGTTCCGTGGTGTCCCGTTTGTCCCCCACTGTGTCCCCGCTGAGTCCCCGCTGTGTCCCCGCTGTGTCCCGCTGTGTCCTCGCTGTGTCCCCCGCTGTGTCCTGTTCTGTTCCCCGCTGTGTCTCCCGCTTTGTCCCCGCTGTGACCCGCTGTGTCCCCCCAGTGTTCCCCGCTGAGTTCCGCTGTGTTCCCCGCTGTGTCCCCCGCTGTGTCCTGCTGTGTCGTCGTTGTGTCCCCTGCTGCGTCCCGCTGTGTCCCCGCTGTGACCCGCTGGGTCCTCGCTGTGTCCCCCGCTGTCTCCCGCGTTGCCCCACGCTGTGTTTTGCTGTGTCCTCGCTGTGTCAAACGCTGTGTACCACTGTGTCACCACTGTGTCCCCTGCTGTGTGCCGCTGTGTTCCGCTGTGTCCCCCGCTGTGTTCCCCGTTGTGTCCCGCTGTGTCCCCGGCTGTGTCCCGCTGTGTCCTCGCTGTGTCCCGCTGTGTCCTCGCTGTGTCCCCCGCTGTGTCCTGCTCTGTTCCCCGCTGTGTCGCCCGCTTTGTCCCTGCTGTGCCCCGCTGTGTCCCGCTGTGTCCCAGTGTGTCCCACTATGTCCCCCACTGTGTCCCCTTGTGTCCCCAGCTGTGTACCCCGCTGTGTCCCGCTGTGTCCCCGCTGTATCGACACTGTGTCCCGCTGGGTCCCGCTGTGTCCTCTCAGTGTACCCCGCTGTGTCCCACTGTGTCCCCCGCTGTGTCCCTCGCTGTGTTCCGCTGTGTCCCCCACTGTGTCCCGCTGTGTCCTCCCTGTGTCCCCTGCTGTGTCCTGCTATGTCCCCCGGTGTGTCCAACTGTGTCCCCTGCTGTGTCCCTCGCTGTGTCCCTGCTGTGCCCCTCTGTGTCCCGCTTTGTCGCGCTGTGTCCCTCTGTGTCCCCTGCTGTGTCCCTGCTGTGTCCCACTGTGTCCCCTGCTGTGTCCCTGCTGTGTCCGCGCTGTGTGTCCGCTGTGTCCCACTTTGTATCCCGCTGTGTCCAGCTGTGTCACCGCTGTGTTCCATTCTGTCCACTCTCTGTCCCCCGCTATCCCCTGCTGTGTCCCCCGCTATGTCCCGCTGTGACCCCCACTTTGTCCCGCTGTGTCCCCGCAGTATCGCCGCTGTGGCGCGATGTGTCACACTGTGTCCCGTGGTGTCCCGCTTTGTCCCCTGCTGTGTTCCCCGCTGAGTCCCGCTTTGTCCCCATTGTGTCCCGCTGTATCCCGCTGTGTTCCGTGGTGTCCCGTTTGTCCCCCGCTGTGTCCGCCGCTGAGTCCCCGCTGTGTCCCCGCTGTGTCCCGCTGTGTCCTCGCTGTGTCCCCCGCTTTGTCCTCCTCTGTTCCCTGCTGTGTCTCCCGCTTTGTCCCCGCTGTGCCCCGCTGTGTCCCGCTGCGTCCCCTTGTGTCCCGCTATGTCCCCCACTGTGTCCCGTTGTGTCCCCAGCTGTGTACCCCACTGTGTCCCCGCTCTATCGACGCTGTGTCCCTCGCTGTGTCCCGCTGTGTCCCCCGCTTTGTCCCGCTGTGTCTTCCCTGTCTCCCCCGCTGTGTCCCGCTGTGTCCCCTGCTGTGTCACTGCTATGTCCCGCTGTGTTCCACTGTGTCCCGCTGTGTCCTTGCTGTGTCTCCCGCAGTGTCCCGCAGTGTCCTCGCTGTGTCCCCCACTGTGTCCTGCTTTGTCCACTGCTGTGTCCCGCTGTGTACCCCTCTGTGTCACCAACTCTGTCCCTGCTGTGACCCGCTGTGTTCCGCTGTGTACTGCTATGTCCCCCGCTGAGTCCTGCTGTGTCCCCGTTGTGTCCCAATGTGTCTTCGCTGTGTCCCCCTGTGTCCCGCTGTGTCCCCCCTGTGTCCCCCGCTGTGTCCCGCTGTGTCCCTCTGTGTCTCCTGCTGTGTCCCCTGCTCTGTCCCTCTGTGTCCACCGCTGTGTCCCTGCTGTGTCCCAGCTGTGTCCCGCTGTGTCCCGCTGTGTCCCCCGCTGTGTCCCGCTTTGTCCCCCCTGTGTCCCCCACTGTGTCCCGCTGTGTCCCCTGCTGTGTCCCCGCTGTGTCACACTGTGTTCCACTGGGTCCGGATGTGTCCTGGCTGTGTCTCCCACAGTGTTCAGCTGTGTCCTTGTTGTGTCCCCCTCTGTGTCCCGGTGAGTTCCCCGCTGTGTCCCACTGTGTCCCCGCTGTGTGTCCTCTATGTCCCGCTGTGTACCCAGCTGTGTCCAGCTGTGTCACCGCTGTGTTCCGCTGTGTCCCCTCTCTGTCCCCCGCTATCCCCTCCTGTGTCCAATGCTGTCTCCCGCTGTGTCCCGCTGTGTCCCCCATTTTGTCCTGCTGTGTCCCCGCAGTGTCGCCGCTGTGTCCCGATGTGACACACTGTGACCCGTGGTGTCCAGGTTTGTCCCCCACTCTGTCCCCCGCTGTGTCCTGCTCTGTCCCCCTCTGTGTCCCGCTGTGTCCTGCTGTGTCCCCCCTGTGTCCCGCTGTATCCCGCTGTATTCCGTGGTGTCCCGTTTGTCCCCCGCTGTGTCCCCCGCTGAGTCCCCACTTTGTCCCCGCTGTGACCCGCTGTGTCCCGCTGTGTCCGGCTGTGTCCCGCTGTGTCCTCCCTGTGGCCCTGCTTTGTCCCGCTGTGTCCCCGGTTGTGTCCCGCTGGGTCCCCTGCTGTGTCACTGCTGTGTCCCGCTGTGTTCCACTGTGTCCCGCTGTGTCCTTGCTGTGTCTCCCGCAGTGTCCCGCAGTGTCCTCGCTGTGTCCCCCGCTGTGTCCTGCTTTGTCCACTGCTGTGTCCCGCTGTGTACCCCTCTGTGTCACCCGCTCTGTCCCTGCTGTGACCCGCTGTGTCCCGCTGTGTCCCGCTGTGTACTGCTATGTCCCCCGCTGAGTCCCGCTGTGTCCCCGTTGTGTCCCAATGTGTCTTCGCTTTGTCCCCCCTGTGTCCTGCTGTGTCCACCCTGTGTCCCCCGCTGTGTCCCGCTGTGTCCCGCTGTGTCCCCCGTTGTGTCCCGCTTTGTTCCCCCTGTATCCCCCACTGTGTCCCGCTGTGTCCCCTGCTGTGTCCCCGCTGTGTCACACTGTGTTCCACTGGGTCCGGATGTGTCCTGGCTGTGTCTCCCACAGTGTTCCGCTGTGTCCTTGTTGTGTCCCCTGCTGTGTCCCGGTGAGTTCCCCGCTGTGTCCCGCTGTGTCCCCGCTGTGTGTCCTTTATGTCCCGCTGTGTACCCAGCTGTGTCCAGTTGTGTCACCGCTGTGTTCCGCTGTGTCTCCTCTCTGTCCCCCGCTATCCCCTCCTGTGTCCAATGCTGTCTCCCGCTGTGTCCCGCTGTGTCCCACATTTTGTCCCGCTGTGTCCCCGCAGTGTCGCCGCTGTGTCCCGATGTGACACACTGTGACCCGTGGTGTCCCGCTTTGTCCCCCGCTCTGTCCCCCGCTGTGTCCCGCTGTGTCCCCCTCTGTGTCCCGCTGTGTCCTGCTGTGTCCCCCCTGTGTCCCGCTGTATCCCGCTGTATTCCGTGGTGTCCCGTTTGTCCCCCGCTGTGTCCCCCGCTGAGTCCCCGCTTTGTCCCCGCTGTGACCCGCTGTGTCCCGCTGTGTCCCGCTGTGTACCCCGCTGTGTCCCTCTGTATCCCGCTCTGTCCCCACTGTGTCCCGATGTGTCCTGCTGTGTCCCCGCTGTGTGCCCGCTGTGTCCTGCTGTGTACCCCACTGTGTCCAGCGGTGTCACCGCTGTGTCCCGCTCTGTCCTTTCTCTGTCCCCCGCTGTCACCTGCTCTGTCCCCCGCTGTGTCCCGCTGTGTCCCACTATGTCCCCTGCTTTGTGCCGCTGTTTCCCCACAGTGTCCCCGCTGTGTCCTGTTGTGTCACATTGTGTCCCGTGGTGTTCCACTTCGTCCCCTCCTGTGTCCCCCGCTGAGTGCCGCTTTGTCCCCGTTGTGTCCCGCTGTGTCCCCCGCTCTGTCCCCTGCTGTGTTCCGCTGTGTCCACCTCTGTGTCCCGCTGTGTCCTGCTGTGTCCCCCGCTGTGTCCCGCTGTATTCCCCTGTATTCCGTGGTGTCCCGTTTGTCACCCGCTGTGTCCCCTGCTGAGTCCCCGCTTTGTCCCCGCTGTGACCCCCTGTGTCCCGCTGTGTCCCGCTATGGCCCCCACTGTGTCCAGTTGTGTCCCCAGCTATGTATCCCGCTGTGTCCCCGCTGTATCGACGCTGTGTCCCGCTGGGTCCCGCTGTGTACTGCTGTGTCCCACGCTGAGTCCCGCTGTGTCCCCACTGTGTCCCAATGTGTCCTCACTGTGTCCCCCGCTGTGTCCCGCTCTGTCAACCCTGTGTCCCCCGCTGTGTCCCGCTCTGTCCTTCTGTTTCCCCTGCTGTGTCCCCTGCTCTGTCCCACTGTGTCCCCCGCTGTGTCCCTGCTGTGTCCCCGCTCTGTCCCACTGTGTCCCGCTGTGTCTCCCGCTGATTCCCGCTGTGTCCCAGATGTGTCCCGCTGAGTCCTCGCTGTGTCCCCTGCTGTGTCCCACTTTGTTCCCCCTGTGTCGCCCGCTGTGTCCCGCTGTGTCCCCCGCTGTGTCCCGCTGTGTCCCCTGCTGTGTCCCCGAGGTGTCCCGCTGTGTCCCGCTGTGTCCCGCTGTGACCGTGTTGAGTCCCGCTGTGTCCCCACTGTGTCCCGCTTTGTTATCGCTGTGTCCCCAGCTGTGTCCCGCTTGTCCCCCTCTGTGTCCCGCTGTGTCCCCTGCTGTGTCCCAACTGTGTCCTGCTGTGTTCCGCTGTGTCACGCTGTGTCCTCGCTGTGTCTCCTGCAGTGTCCCGCAGTGTCCCCCTTGTGTCCCCCGCTTTGTCCCGCTGGGTCCCTCTGTGTCTCCTGCTGTGTACCCTGCTCTGTCCCACTGTGTCCCCCGCTGTGTCCCGCTGTGTAATGCTGTGTCCTGCTGTGTCCCCCACTGAGTCCAGCTGTGTCCCCTCTGTGTCCCAATTTGTCCTCGCTGTGTCCCCCGCTGTGTGCCGCTGTGTCCCTCTGTGTCCCCTGCTGTGTACCCTGCTCTGTCCCACTGTGTCCCCCGCTGTGTCCCGCTGTGTCCCGCTGTGTACTGCTGTGTCCCCCGCTGCGTCCCGCTGTGTCCCCGCTGTGACCCGCTGCGTCCCGCTGTGTCCCGCTGTGTGTCCCCTGTGTCCTCTGCTGTGTCCCGCTGTGTCCACACTGTGTTCCCCGTGTGTCCTCGCTGTGTCCCCCGCTGTGTCCCACTGTGTCCTCACTGTGTCCCCCTCTGTGTCCCGCTGTGTCCCCCGCTATGTCCCGCTGTGTCCAGCTGTGTCCCGCTCTGTCCCCGCTTTGTGCCCGCTGTGTCCCGCTGTGTACTCCGTTGTGTCCAGCTGTGTCACCGCTGTGTCCCTCTGTGTCCTCTCTTTGTCTCCACTGTCCCCCGCTGTGTCCCCCGCTGTGTCCCGCTGTGTCCCGCTGTGTCCCCCGCTTTGTCCCGCTGTGTCGACGCAGTGTTCCCTCTGTGTCCTGCTGTGTCACACTGTGTCCCATGGTGTCCCCCTTTTCCCCCCGCTGTTTCCCCCGCTGAGTCCCCTTTGTGTCCCCACTGTGTCCCGCTGTGTCCCGCTGTGTCCTAGCTGTGTCCCCCGCTGTGTCCCGCTGTGTCCCGCTGTGTCCTCGTGTGTCCCCCGCTGTCTCCCGCTCTGTCCCCCGCTGTGTCTCACGCTTTATCCCTTCTGTGTCCCACTCTGTCCCGCTGTGTCCCGCTGTGCCCACACTGTGTCCAGTTGTGTCCACAACTGTGTATCCCGCTGTGACCCGCTGCGTCCCCGCTGTGTCCCCGCTGTGTCCCCCGCTGTCTCCCACTCTGTCCCCCGCTGTGTCTCACGCTTTGTCCTCGCTGTGTCCCACTGTGTCCCGCTGTGTCCCGCTGTGCCCCCACTGTGTCCTGTTGTGTCCACAGCTGTGTACCACGCTGTGTAACGCTGTGTCCCCGCTGTATCTACGCTGTTCCTCGCTGTGTCCCGCTGTGTCCCCCGCTGTGTCCCCCGCTGTGTCCTCGCTGTGTCCCCAGCTGTGTCCCACTTTGTCCTAGCTGGGTCCCCCGCTGGTCCCGCTGTGTCCCCCGCTGTGTCCCACTGTGTGCGCGCTGTGTCCCGCTATGTACTCCGTTGTGTCCAGCTGTTTCACCGCTGTGTCCCCCGCTTTGTCCCGCTGTGTCCCGCTGTGTCCTCGGTGCCTCCCCCGCTGTGTCCCGCTGTGTCCCCCGCTGTGTCCCGCTGTGTCCCGCTGTGTCCCGCTCTGTCCCTGCTGTGTCCCGCTGTGCCCTGCTGTGTCGTCGCTGTGTCCCCCGCTGTCTCCCGCTCTGTCCCTCGCTGTGTCTCACGATTTGTCCTTGCTTTGTCCCACTGTGTCCCGCTGTGTCCCGCTGTGTCCCCACTGTGTCCCGTGGTGTCCACAGCTGTGTAACACGCTGTGTAATGCTGTGTACCCGCTGTATCGACGCTGTGTCCCGCTGTGTCCTCGCTGTGTTCCCCGCTGTGTCCCGCGGTGTACCCCTCTGTGTCCCCTGCTGTGTCCCGTATTGTCCCGCTGTGTACTGCTGTGTGGCCTGCTGAGTCCCGCTGTGTCCCCACTGTGTCCCAATGTGTCCTCGCTGTGTCCCCCGCTGTGTCCCACTGTGTCCCAACTGTGTCCCCCACTGTGTCCCGCTGTGTCCTGCTGTCTCCCCCTCTGTGTCCCCCGCTGTGTCCCTCTGTGTCCCCCGCTTTGTCAGCGCTGTGTCCCGTTGCGTCCTCGCTGTGTCCCCCTCTGTCTCCCGCTCTGTACCCCGCTGTGTCTCACGCTTTCTCCCCGCTGTGTCCAACTGTGTCCCGCTGTGTCCCGCTGTGCCCCCACTGTGTCCCGTTGTGTCCACAGCTGTGTACCATGCTGTGTAACGCTGTGTCCCCGCTGTATCGACGCTGTGTCCCGCTGTGTCCCGCTGTGTCCTCGCAGTGTTCCCCGCTGTGTCCCGCTGTGTCCCCTGCTGTGTCCCCCGCTGTGTCCTCTCTGTGTCCCCCAATATATCCCGCTGTGTCCTCGATGGGTCCCCCGCTGTGTCCCGCTGTGTCACACTGTGTCCCATGGTGTCCTGCTGTGTCTTTGCTGTGTCCCCCGCTGTCCCCCACTTTGTCCCTAGCTGTGTCCCGCTGTGTCCCGCTGTTTCCTCGCTGTGTCCCCCGCTGTGTCCCGCTGTGTCCTTGCTGTGTCCCCCCTTGTGTTTTGCTGTTTCCTCGCTGTGTACCCCCCTGTGTGCCGTTGTGTCCCCAGCTGTGTACCCCGTTGTGTCCTCGCTGTGTCCCCCGCTGTATCCCGCTGTGTCCTCGCTGTGTCCCCCGCTGTGTCCCGCTGTGTCCCCCGGTGTGTCCCGCTGTGTCCCGCTGTGTCCCCTGCTGTGTACCCTGCTTTGTCGCGCTGTGTCCTCGCTGTGTCCTACTCTATCTCCTCCTTGTCCCCGCTGTGGTCCGCTGTGTCCCGTGGTGTCCCGCTTTGTCCCCCGCTGTGTCCCCCGCTGAGTCCCCGCTGTGTCCCCGCTGTGTCCCGCTCTGTCCTCCCTGTGTCCTTGGCTGTGACCCGCTGTGTCCCCTGCTGTGTCCTGCTGTGTCTACTGCTTTGTTCCTGCTGTGTCCCGCTGTGGCCCACTCTGTCCCCGCTGTATCGACGCTGTGTCCCGCTGTGTCCCGCTGTGTCCTCGCTGTGTCCACCGCTGTGTCCCGCTGTGTCCACCGCTGTGTCCCGCTCTGTCCCCCGCTCTGTCCCCTTTTGTCTACCGCTGTGTCCCGCTGTTTCCCCCGCTGTGTCCCGCTGTGTCCTCGCTCTGTCCCCCTCAGTCTCCCGCTCTGTCCCACGCTGTGTCTCATGCTTTGTCCCCGATGTGTCCCACTGTGTTCCGCTGTGTCCCGCTGTGACCCCACTGTGTCCCGTTGTGTCCACACCTGTGTACCACGCTGTGTAACGCTGTGTCCCCGCTGTATCGACGCTGTGTCCCGCTGTGTCCCGCAGTGTCCCCCGCTGTGTCCCCCACTGTGTCCTCGCTGTGTTTCCCGCTGTGTCCCGCTGTGTCCTCGCTGGGTCCCCCGCTGTGTCCCGCTGTGTCCCCCGCTGTGTCCCGCTGTGTCCCGCTCTGTCCTTGTTGTGTCCCGCTGTGTCCTGCTGTGTCCTCGCTGTGTCCCCCGCTGTCACCCGCTCTGTCCCCCGCTACGTCTCACGATTTGTCCTCGCTGTGTCCCACTGTGTCCCGCTCTGCCCCAACTGTGTCCCGTTGTGTCCACAGATGTGAACCACGCTGTGTAACGCTGTATCCCCGCTGTATCGACGCTGTGTCCCGCTGGGTCCCGCTGTGTCCTCGCTGTGTTCCCCGCTGTGTCCCGCAGTGTCCCCCGCTGTGTCCCCCGCTGTTTCCTCGCTTTGTCCCCCACTGTGTCCCGCTGTGTACTCGCTGGGTCCTCTGCTGTGTCCCGCTGTGTCCCCCGCTGTGTCCCGCTGTGTCCCGCTCTGTCCCTGCTGTGTCCCGCTGTGTCCTGCTGTGTCCTCGCTGTGTCCCCCGCTGTCTCTCGCTCTGTCCCCCGCTTCGTCTCACGATTTGTCCTCGCTGTGTCCCACTGTGTCCCGCTGTGTCCCGCTGTGCCCCGACTGTGTCCCCTTGTGTCCACAGATTTGTACCACACTGTGTAACGCTGTATCCCCGCTGTATCGACGCTGGGTCCCGCTGGGTCCCGCTGGGTCCTCGCCGTGTTCCCTGCTGTGTCCCGCTGTGTCCTGCTGTGTCCTCGCTGTGTCCCCCGCTGTCTCCCGCTCTGTCTCCCGCTTCGTCTCACGATTTGTCCTCGCTGTGCCCCCACTTTGTCCCGTTGTGTCCACAGATGTGTACCACGCTGTGTAAGGCTGTATCCCAGCTGTATCGACACTGTGTCCCGCTGGGACCCGCTGGGTCCTCGCTGGGTCCACCGCTGTGTCCCGCTATTTCCACCGCTGTGTCCCACTGTGTCCCCCGCTCTCTCCCCCTGTGTCCACCACTGTGTCCCGCTGTTTCCCCCGCTGTGTCCCGCTGTGTCCTCGCTGTGTCCCCCGCTGTGTCCCGCTCTGTCCCCTGCTGTTTCTCACGCTTTGTCCCCGATGTGTCCCACTGTGTTCCGCTGTGTCCCGCTGTGCCCCCACTGTGTCCCGTTGTGTCCACAGCTGTGTACCACGCTGTGTAACGCTGTATCCCCGCTGTATCGACGCTGTGTCCCGCTGTGTCCCTCAGTGTCCCCCGCTGTGTCCCCCGCTGTGTCCTCGCTGTGTTCCCCGCTGTGTCCCGCTGTGTCCTTGA
>NW_012290462.1:0-4184 GCF_000151885.1 Dipodomys ordii | reverse complement strand
CCCCGCTTTGTTCCTGCTCTGACTCACTGTGTCTGCTGTGTACCTGCTGTGTCCTGCTATGTTCCTGCAGTGTCCCCGCTGTGTCCCGCTGTGTCCCGTGGTGTCCCGCTTTGTTCCCCACTGTGTCCCCCGGTGAGTCCCCGCTGTGTCCCCGCTGTGTCCCGCTGTGTCCTCCCTATGTCTCCCGCTGTGTCCCGCTGTGTCCCCTGCTGTGTCCCGCTGTGTCTACTGCTGTGTCCCGCTGTGTCCCGCTGTGTCCCTCTGTGTCCTCGCTGTGTCCCACGCTGTGGTCTGCTGTGTCCTCAGTGTGTCCCCCGATGTGTCCCTTTGTGTCTCCAGTTGTGTACCCGCTGTGTCCCGCTGTGTCCCCGCTGTATCGACGCTATGTCCCGCTGGGTCCCGCTGTGTCCTCGCTGTGTTCCCTGCTGTGTCCCGCTGTGAACCCCTCTGTGTCCCCCTCTGTGTCCCGCTGTGTCCCCTGCTGTGACCCGCTGTGTCCCGCTGTGTCCCGCTGTGTCTACCGCTGTGTCCCGGTGTGTCCCCGCTGTGTGCCCTGCTGTATCCCGCTTTGTGCCCGCTGTGTCCCACGGTGTTCGGCTGTGTCTGCCGCTGTGTCCCTGCTGTGTTGTCGCTGTGTCCCGCTGTGACCACCTTTGTCCCTCTGTGTCCGCCCCTGAGTCCCCGCTGTGTCCCCGCTGTGTCCCGCTGTGTCCCGCTGTGTCCGCGCTGTGTGCTCTCCTTGTCCCGCTGTGTCCCGTGGTGTCCTGCTTTGTCCCCCATTGTGTCCCGGCTGTATCCCCGCTGTGTCCCACTGTGTCCCGCTGTGTCGCCCGCTGTGTCCCTCTGTGTCCCCATCTGTGTCCCGCTGTGTCCAGCTGTGTCCCTGCTGTGTCCTGCTGTGTCCGGCTGTTTCCTCGCTGTGTCCCAATGTGTCCCCGCTGTGTCCCCCGCTGTGTCCCCCGCTGAGTATCACGTGTCCCCCTCTGTGTCCCCCACTTTGTCCCACTGTGTCTCCCGCTGTGTCCGGGCTGTGTCCTTGCTGTTCTCCGGTGTGTCCGTGCTGTGTCCCGCTGTGTCCCCGCTGTGTTTGGCTGTGTCCCCCTGTGTCCTGTTGTGTCCCGCGCAGTCCCGATGTGTCCCCCGCTGTGTCCCCTGCTGTGTCCTCCCTGTGTCCCACTGTTTCCCCCGCTCTGTCCCTGCTGTGTACCGCTGTGTCCCCCTCTGTGTCCCGCTGTGTCCCGCTGTGTCCCCCGCGGTGACCCGGTGTGTCCCGCTGTGTCTTGCTGTGTCCCGCTATGTCTCCGCTGTGTCTCCGCTGTGGCCCACTGTGTATCCCGCTGTGTCCCCCGCTCTGTCCCCCGCTGTGTATCACTGTGTCCCCCTCTGTGTCCCCCACTTTCCCCCACTTTGTCCCACTGTGTCTCCCGCTGTTTCCGGGCTGTGTCCTTGCTGTTCTCCGGTGTGTCCGTGCTGTGTCCCGCTGTGTCCCCGCTGTGTTTGGCTGTGTCCCCCTGTGTCCTGTTGTGTCCCGCGCTGTCCCGATGTGTCCCCCGCTGTGTCCCCTGCTGTGTCCTCCCTGTGTCCCACTGTTTCCCCCGCTCTGTCCCTGCTGTGTCCCGCTGTGTCCCCCTCTGTGTCCCGCTGTGTCCCGCTGTGTCCCCCGCGGTGACCCGGTGTGTCCCGCTGTGTCTTGCTTTGTCCCGCTATGTCTCCGCTGTGTCTCCGCTGTGGCCCACTGTGTATCCCGCTGTGTCCCCCGCTCTGTCCCCCGCTGTGTATCACTGTGTCCCCCTCTGTGTCCCCCACTTTGTCCCACTGTGTCTCCCGCTGTGTCCGGGCTGTGTCCTTGCTGTTCTCCGGTGTGTCCGTGCTGTGTCCCGCTGTGTTCTGCTGTGTCCCCGCTGTGTTTCGCTGTGTCCCCCTGTGTCCTGTTGTGTCCCGCGCTGTCCCGATGTGTCCCCCGCTGTGTCCCCTGCTGTGTCTCCCCTGTGTCCCGCTGTGTCCCTGCTGTCCCACGTTGTGTCCCTGCTATGTGCCGCTGTGTCCCGCTGTGTCCCCCGCTGTGTCCATGCTCTGTACCGCTGTGTCCCCGTTGTCCCTAGCTGTGTCCCCAATGTCCCCCGCTTTGTCCCGCTGTGTCCCCGCTGTGCCCCCGCTGAGTTCTTGCTGTGTCCTGTTGTGTCCCGCTGTGTCCCGCTGTATCCCCGCTGTGTCCCCCGATTTGTCCCGCTGTGTCCCTGGCTGTGACCCCGCTGTGTCCCGCTGTGTCCCATACTGTGTCCAGCTGTGTCCCCGCTGTGTCCCGTTGTGTCCCACTTTTGTCTTCCGCTGTGTCCCTCTGTGTCCCGCTGTGTCCCCCGCTCTGTCCCTGCTGTGTCCCACTGTGTCCCCCGCTGTGTCCCGCTGTGTCCCAGCTGTGTCCCCCGTTGTGTCCCTGCTATGTCCCCGCTGTGTCCCGCTGTGTCCCGCTGTGTACTGCTGTGTCCCCGGCTAAGTCCCGCTGTGTCCCCCCTGTGTCCCAATGTGTCCTCGCTGTGTCCCCCGCTGTGTCCCGCTGTGTCCCCACTATGTCCCATGTTTGTCCCGCTGTGTCCCACTGTGTCCCCCGCTGTGTCCCCCGATGTGTCCTGCTGTGTCCCTCGCTGTTTCCCCCTGTGTCCACTGCTGTGTCACCGCTGTGTCCCGCTGTGTCCCCCGCTGTGTCCCGCTGTGTCCCACTGTGTCCTCGCTGTGTCCCCCGTTGTGTCCCGATGTGTTCCCCGCTGTGTCCCGCTGTTTCCATTTTGTCCCGCTGTGTCCCACGCTTTGTCTCGCTGTGTCCCCGCAATGTCATCGCTGTGATACATTGTGTCACACTGAGTCCAGTGGTATCCTGCTTTGTCCCACGCTGTGTCCCCCGCTGAGTCCCCTCTGTGTCCCCGCTATGTCCCGCTGTGTCCTCGCTGTGTCCCCCACTGTCTCCCGCTTTGTCCCATGCTGTGTCCCGCTGTGTCCTTGCTGTGTGTCCTGGCTGTGTCCCGCTGTGTCCCCGCTTTGTACCCTGCTGTGTCCCACTGTGTCCCGCTGTGTACCCTGCTGTGTCCTGCTATGTTCCCACAGTGTCCCCGCTGTGTCCCAATGTGTCCCACTGTGTCCCGTGGTGTCCCGCTTTGTCCCCCGCTGTGTCCCCCGGTGAATCCCCGCTGTGTCCTGCTGTGTCTTCCCTGTGTCCCCCGCTGTGTCCCGCTGTGTCCCGCTCTGTCCCCGCTGTATCGACGCTGTGTCCCGCTGGGTCCCGCTGGGTCCTCCCTGTTTTCCCCTCTGTGTCCCGCTGTGTCCCCCTCTGTGTCCCCCACTGTGTCACACTGTGTCCCTTGGTGTCCCGCTTTGTCCCCCGCTGTGTTCCCCGCTGAGTCCCCTCTGTGTCCCCGCTGTGTCCCGCTGTGTCCTCGCTGTGTCCCCCGCTGTCTCCAGCTTTGTTTCACAATGTGTCCCGCTGTGTCCCCCGCTGTGTCCCACTGTGTCCCCCGCTGTGTCACGCTGTGTCCTGCTATGTCACGCTCTGTCCCGCTGTGTCCCCGCTGTGTCCCGCTGTGTCCCCCGCTCTGTCTCCCGCTGTGTCCGGCTGTGGTCCCCGCTGTGTCCCGCTGTCCCCTTCTTTGTCCCGCTGTGTCTCCGCAGTGTCCCCGCTGTGTCCCCCTGTGTCCCTTGGTGTCCTGCTTTGTCCCCCGCTGTGTCTCCCTCTGAGTCCCCTCTGTGTCCCCACTATGTCCCGCTGTGTCCTACTGTGTCCCCCGCTGTCTACCACTTTGTCCCCCGCTATGTCCCGCTTTGTCCCGCTGTGTCCTCGCTGTGTCCCCAGCTGTGTCCTGCTGTGTCCCCGCTTTGTCCCCAGCTGTGTCCCGCAGTGTCCCCGCAGTGTCACCCCTGTGTTCCCGCTGTGTCCCGCTGTGTCTTCCCTGTGTCCCACGCTGTGGCCCGCTCTGTCCCCCGCTGTGTCCACCGCATTGTCCTCGCTGTGACCCTCTGTTATTCTCTGTGTCTCCGCTGTGTCCCGTTGTGTCCCCCGCTGTGTACCCCGCTGTGTCGCGCTTTGTACCATGCTGTGTCCCCCGCTGTGTCCCGCTATGTCCCCTTCTGTGTCCAGCTGTGCCCCCACTGTGTCCCCTGCTGTGTCCCCCTCTGTGTCCCGCTCTGTCCTCTGA
>NW_012290461.1:0-6450 GCF_000151885.1 Dipodomys ordii | reverse complement strand
CTCTTTGTCAATGCTGTGTCGCGCTGTATCTTGCTGTGTCCCCCGCTGTTTCCCGTTGTGTCCCCAGATGTGTACCCCAATGTGTCCTGCTGTGTCCTCCCTGTGTCCCCCGCTGTGTCCCGCTGTGTCCCCCGCTGTATCCCGCTGTGTCCTCCCTGTGTCCCCGCTGTGTCACACTGTGTCCCGCTGTGTTCCACTGTGTCCTCGCTGTGTCCCACGCTGTGTTCCACTGTGTCCTCATCGTGTCCCCCGCTGTGTCCCCTTGTGACCCAGCTGTGTACCCTGCTGTGTCCCGCTATGTCCCTGTTGCATCGACGCTGTGTCCCGCTGGGTCCCATTGTGTCCTTGCTGTGTTCCCCGCTGTGTCCTACTGTGTACCCTTCTGTGTCCCCCGCTGTGTCCCGCTTTGTCCCCCACTGTGTCCCGCTGTGTCCCGCTGTGTCCCCCGTTGTGTCCCTGCTGTGTCCCCGCTTTGTCCCGCTGTGTACTGCTGTGTCCCCTGCTGAATCCCGCTGTGTCCCCCCTGTGTCCCAATGTGTCCTCGCTGTGTCCTCGCTGTGTCCCCCGCTGAGTCCCGCTGTGTCCCCCCTGTGTCCCAATGTGTCCTCGCTGTTTCCCCCGTTGTTCCCGCTGTGTCCCCGTTGTGTCCCATGTGTGTCCCGCTGTGTCCACTGCTGTGTCCCCACTATGTCCCGCTGTGTCCCCCGCTGTCCCGCGCTGTGTCCCGCTGTTTCCTCGCTGTGTCCCCCGTTGTGTCCCGGTGTGTCCCCCGCTGTGTCCCGCTGTGTCCCGCTGTGTCCCCGCTGTGTGCTCGCCTTGTCCCCCTGTGTACCCCACTGTCCCCCACTGTGTCCCCCGGTGAGTCCCCGCTGTGTCCCGCTGTGTCCTCCCTGTGTCCCCCCGATGTGTCCCGCTGTGTCCCCCGCTGTGTCCCGCTGTGTCCCGCTGTGTCCTCGCTGTGTCCCACGCTGTGTTCTGCTGTGTCCTCGCAGTGTCCCCCGATGTGTCCCTTTGTGTCCCGCTGTTTCCCCTCCTGTGTCCAGCTGTGTCCCGCTGTGTACCCCTCTGTGTCCCCCTCGGTGTCCCGCTGTGTCCCCTCCTGTGTCCCGCTGTGTCTCGCTGTGTCCCGCTATGAAATGCTGTGTCCCCCGCTGTGTCCCGCTGTGTCCCCCACTTGTCCCGCTGTGTCTACTGCTGTGTTCCTGCTGTGTCCCGCTGTGTTCCGCTGTGTCCCGCTGTGTCCTCGCTGTGTGCCACGCTGTGTTCCGCTGTGTCCTCGCTATGTCCCCCGATGTGGCCCTTTGTGTCCCCAGCTGTGTAACCCGCTGTGTCCCCGCTGTGTCCTCGCTGTGTTCCCCGCTGCGTCCCGCTGTGTACCCCTCTGTGTCCCCCTCTGTGTCCTGCTGTGTCTCCCGCTGTGTCCCGCTATGTCCCGCTGTGTACAGCTGTGTCCCCCGCTGAGTCCCGCTGTGTCCCCGCTGTGTGCCCCTGTGTCCCACCTGAATCCCACGCTGTGTCCATCTGTGTCCCGCTGTGTCCCGCTGTGTCCCCTGCTGTGTCCCGCTGTATCCATTGCTGTGTCCCCGTTGTGTCCCGCTGTTTCCCCCGCTATGTCCCGCTGTGTCCTCGCTGTGTCCCCCGCTGTGTCCCGCTGTGTCTTCGCTGTGTCCCCCGATGTGTCCCTCTGTGTCCCCCGCTGTGTCCCGCTGTGTCCCGCTGTGTCCTCGCTGTGTCCCGCTGTGTCCCCCGCTGTGTCCCCCGTTGTGTCCCGCGCTGTGTCCCCACTGTGTCCCCGCTCGGTCCCGCTGTGTCCCGCTTAGTCCCGCTGTGTCCTCGCTGTATCCCCCGCTCGGTCCCACTGTGTACCCCTCTGTGTCCCCCTCTGTGTCCCGCTGTGTTCCCCGCTGTGTCCCGCTGTGTCCCCCGCTGTATCCCGCTGTGTCCCCGCTGTGTCCCGCTGTGTCCCACCTGTGTCCCCCGCTGTGTCTGGCTGTGTTCTGCTGTGTCCCCTGCTGTGTCCCCCGCTGTGTCCCGCTGTGTCTCCCGCTGTATCTCAGTTGGTCCGGCTGTTTCCATGCTATGTCCTGCTGTGTCCTCGCTGTGTCCCCTGCTGTGTCCCCGCTGTGTCCCCGCTGTGTCCCGCTGTGCCCTGCTGTCACCCCAACTGTGTCCCGCGCTGTGTCCCCACTGTGTCCCCGCTCGGTCCCGCTGTGTCCCCCTTAGTCCCGCTGTGTCCTCGCTGTATCCCCCGCTCGGTCCCACTGTGTACCCCTCTGTGTCCCCCTCTGTGTCCCACTGTGTCCCCCGCTGTAATCCGCTGTGTCCCGCTGTGTCCCCAGCTGTATCCCGCTGTGTCCCCGCTGTGTCCCGCTGTGTCCCACCTGTGTCCCCCACTGTGTCCGGCTGTGTCCTGCTGTGTCCCCTGCTGTGTCCCCCGCTGTGTCCTGCTGTGTCCCCCGCTGTGTCCCGCTGTGTCTCCCGCTGTATCCCTGTTTATCCGGCAGTTTCCATGCTATGTCCTGCTGTTTCCTCGATGTGTCCCCTGCTGTGTCCCCGCTGTGTCCCCGCTGTGTCCCGCTGTGCCCTGCTGTCACCCCCACTGTGTCCCCCGCTTTGTCCCCACTGTGTCCCCGCTCGGTCCCGCTGTTTCCCCTGCTGTGTCCCCGCTTTGTCCCTTGCTGTGTCCCCCGCTGAATCCCCGCTGTGTCCCCGCTTTGTCCAACTGTGTCCTCCCTGTGTCCCCCGCTGTGTCCCGCTCTGTCCCCTGCTATGTCCCGCTGTGTCCCCGCTGTGTCCCGCTGTGTCCTCCCTGTGTCCCTCGCTGTGTTCCGCTCTGTCCTCCGCTGTGTCCCTCTGTGTCCCACTGTGTCCCCCGCTGTATCGACGCTGTGTCCTGCTGGGTCCCGCTGGGTCCTCGCTGTGTTCCCCACTGTGTCCCGCTGTGTCCCCCGCTGTGTCCCCCGCTGTGTCCCGCACTGTGTCCCCCGCTGAGTCCTGCTTTGTCCCCGCTGTGTCCCACTGTGTCCGGCTGTGTCTGCCGCTGTGTCCCTGCTGTGTTGCCGCTGTGTCCCGCTGTGACCACCTTTGTCCCTCTGTGTCCCGCCCTGAGTCCCCGCTGTTTCCCCACTGGGTCCCGCTGTGTCCCCGCTGTGTCCCGCTCTGTCCCCCGCTATGTCCCCCTCTTTGACTCTGCTGTGTCCCGCTGTGTCCCCCGCTGTTTCCCGTTGTGTCCCCAGCTGTGTACCCCGCTGTGTCCCGCTGTGTCTCACTGTGTCCCATGGTGTCCCGCTTTGTCCCCCGCTGTGTCCCCCGGTGAGTCCCCGCTGTCCCCCGCTGTGTCCCGCTGTTTCCTCGCTGTGTCGCCCGATGTGTCCCAGTGTGTCCCCTGCTGTGTCCCGCTGTGTCCCGCTTGGTCACGCTGTGTCCTCGCTGTGTCCCGCTGTGTCCTGCTGTGTCTCGGCTGTGTACTCGCCTTGTCCCGCTGTGTACCCCGCTGTGTCCAGCTCTGTCCCCACTGTGTCCCGCTGTGTCCCCTATGTGTCCCCCGCTGTGTCCCCTGCTGTGTCCCGCTGTGTCCCGCTGTGTCCCGCTGTGTCCTCCTTGTGTCCCCCGCTGTGTCTGGCTGTGTCCCACTGTGTCCCCCACTGTGTCCCCCGCTGGGTCCTGCTGTGTCCCCGCTGTGTCCCGCTTTGTCCCCCGCTAGGTCCCCCTCTTTGTCGCGCTGTGTCCCGCTGTGTCCCGCTGTGTCCCTCGCTGTTTCCCGTTGTGTCTCCAGCTGTGTACCCCGCTGTGTCCCACTGTGTCACACTGTGTCCCTTGGTGTCCCGCTTTGTCATCCGCTCTGTCCCCCGTGAGTCCCCGCTGTGTCCCCGCTGTGTCCCGCTGTGTCCTCCCTGTGTCCCCCGCTGTGTCCCGCTGTGTCCCCCGCTGTGTCCCGCTGTGTACCCTGCTGTGTCCTGCTATGTTCCCGCAGTGTCCCCGCTGCGTCCCGCTGTGTCCTCGCTGTGTTTCCTCACTGTGTCCCGCTGTGTCCCCGCTTTGTTCCCTGCTCTGACTCACTGTGTCCTGCTGTGTACCCTGCTGTGTCCTGCTATGTTTCCGCAGTGTCCCTGCTGTGTCCCGCTGTGTCCCGTGGTGTCCCGCTTTGTTCCCCACTGTGTCCCCCAGTGAGTCCCCGCTGTGTCCCCGCTGTGTCCCGCTGTGTCCTCCCTGTGTCTCCCGCTGTGTCCCGCTGTGTCCCCTGCTGTGTCCCGCTGTGTCTACTGCTGTGTCCAGCTGTGTCCCGCTGTGTCCCTCTGTGTCCTCGCTGTGTCCCACGCTGTGTTCCGCTGTGTCCTCGCTGTCCCCCGATGTGTCCCTTTGTGTCTCCAGTTGTGTACCCGCTGTGTCCAGCTGTGTCCCCGCTGTATCGACGCTGTGTCCCACTGTGTCCTCGCTGTGTTCCCTGCTGTGTCCGGCTGTGTCCCGCTGTGTCCCCGCTGTGTCCCGCTGTGTCCCCCGCTGTGTCCCCCGCTGTGTCCCGCGCTGTGTCCCCACTGTGTCCCCGCTCGGTCCCGCTGTGTCCCGCTTAGTCCCGCTGTGTCCTCCCTTATCCCCCGCTCGGTCCCACTGTGTACACCTCTGTGTCCCCCTCTGTGTCCCGCTGTGTCCCCCGCTGTATCCCGCTGTGTCCCGCTGTGTCCCCCGCTATATCCCGCTGTGTCCCCGCTGTGTCCCGCTGTGTCCCACCTGTGTCCCCCGCTGTGTCCGGCTGTGTCCTGCTGTGTCCCCTGCTGTGTCCCCCGCTGTGTCCCGCTGTGCCCCCCGCTGTGTCCCGCTGTGTCTCCCGCTGTCTCCCTGTTGGTCCGGCTGTTTCCATGCTATATCCTGCTGTGTCCTCGCTGTGTCCCCTGCTGTGTCCCCTGCTGTGTCCCCGCTGTGTCCCCCGCTGTGTCCCGCTGTGTCTCCCGCTGTCTCCCCGTTGGTCCGGCTGTTTCCATGCTATGTCCTGCTGTGTCCTCGCTGTGTCCCCTGCTGTGTCCCCCGCTGTGTGCCGCTGTGTCCCCCGCTGTGTCCCGCTGTGTCTCCCGCTGTCTCCCCGTTGGTCCGGCTGTTTCCATGCTATGTCCTGCTGTGTCCTCGCTGTGTCCCCCGCTGAGTCCCCCGCTGTGTCCCGCTGTGTCCCCTGCTGTGTCCCGCTGTATCCACTGCTGTGTCCCTTTGTGTCCCGCTGTTTCCCCCGCTATGTCCCGCTGTGTCCTCGCTTTTGTTCCCCGCTGTGACCCGCTGTGTCTTCGCTGTGACCCCCGATGTGTCCCTCTGATGACACCCGCAGTGTACCCCGATGTGTCCCGCTGTGTCCCTGCTGGGACCAACTGTGTCCCACTGTGTCCCAGAAAGTGTCCACGCTGTGTCCAGCTATGTCCCCCCGCTGTGTCCCGCTGTGTCCCCGCTGTGTCCCGCAGTGTCCTTGCTTTGTCCCCCGCTGTGTGCCCTTGTGTCTCCGCTCTGTCCCCATCTGTGTCCCGCTGTGTCCCGCTGTGTCGCTGCTGGGACCCGCTGTGTCCCGCTGTGTCCCCGCTGTGTCCCCGCGGTGTCCCGCTGTGTCTCCCGCTGTGTCCCGCTGTGTCCCGCTGTGTCCCCACTGTGTCCCGCTGTGTCTCCCGCTGTGTCCCGCTGTGTCCCCCGCTGTGTCCCTCTGTGTCCCCCTCTATATCCCGCTGTGTCAGCAGTGTCCCCGCTGTGTCCCAATGTGTCCCCGCTGTGACCCCTGCTGTGTCCCCCATTTTGTCTCACTGTGTCTCCCGCTGTGTCCGGGCTGTGTCCTTGCTGTTCTCCGGTGTGTCCGTGCTGTGTCCCGCTGTGTTCTGCTGTGTCCCCGCTGTGTTTCGCTGTGTCCCCCTGTGTCCTGTTGTGTTCCGCGCTGTCCCGATATGTCCCAAGCTGTGTCCCCTGCTGTGTCCCCCCTGTGTCCCGCTGTGTCCCTGCTGTCCCACGTTGTGTCCCCGCTATGTGCTGCTGTGTCCCGCTGTGTCCCCCGCTGTGTCCATGCTCTGTCCAGCTGTGTCCCCGTTGTCCCGAGCTCTGTCCCCAATGTCCCCCGCTTTGTCCCGCTGTGTTCCCGCTGTGTCCCGCTCTGAGTTCTCGCTGTGTCCTTTTTTTGTCCCGATGTGTCCTCCTGTATCCCTGCTGTGTTCCCCGATTTGTCCCGCTGTGTCCCTGGCTGTGTCCCCTGCTGTGTCCCGCTCTGTCCACGCTGTGTCCAGCTGTGTCCCGCTGTGTCCCGCTGTGTCCTGCTGTGTCCTCGCTGTGTCCCTCTGTGTCCCTGCTGTGTCCCGCTGTGTCCCCCGTGGTGTCCCGCTGTGTCCCGCTGTGTCTTGCTGTGTCCCGCTATGTCTCCGCTGTGTCTCCACTGTGGCCCACTGTGTATCCCGCTGTGTCCCCCGCTTGTCCCGCTGTGTCTACTGCTGT
>NW_012290460.1:0-1407 GCF_000151885.1 Dipodomys ordii | reverse complement strand
GCCGCTGTGTCCCGCTGTGACCACCTTTGTCCCTCTGTGTCCCGCCCTGAGTCCCCACTGTTTCCCCACTGGGTCCCGCTGTGTCCCCGCAGTGTCCCGCTCAGTCCCCCGCTATGTCCCCCTCTTTGACTCTGCTGTGTCCCGCTGTGTCCCCCGCTGTTTCCCGTTGTGTCCCCAGCTGTGTACCCCGCTGTGTCCCGCTGTGTCTCACTGTGTCCCATGGTGTCCTGCTTTGTCCCCCGCTGTGTCCCCCGGTGAGTCCCCGCTGTCCCACGCTGTGTCCCGCTTTTTCCTCGCTGTGTCCCCCGTTGTGTCCCAGTGTGTCCCCTGCTGTGTCCCACTGTGTCCCGCTTGGTCACGCTGTGTCCCCGCTGTGTCCCGCTGTGTCCTGCTGTGTCTCGGCTGTGTACTCGCCTTGTCCCGCTGTGTACGCCGCTCTGTCCAGCTCTGTCCCCACTGTGTCCCTCTGTGTCCCCTATGTGTCCCCCGCTGTGTCCCCTGCTGTGTCCTGCTGTGTCCCGCTGTGTCCCGTGGTGTCCCGCTTTGTCCCCCGCTGTGTCCCCCTCTGTGTCCCCCGTTGAGTCCCCGCTGTGTCCCGCTGTGTCCCCCTTGTGTCCCCCGCTGTGTCTGGCTGTGTCCCGCTGTGTCCCCAACTGTGTCCCCCGCTGGGTCCTGCTGTGTCCCCGCTGTGTCCCGCTCTGTCCCCCGCTATGTCCCCCTCTTTGTCGCGCTGTGTCCCGCTGTGTCCCTCGCTGTTTCCCGTTGTGTCTCCAGCTGTGTACCCCGCTGTGTCCCACTGTGTCCCACTGTGACCCTTGGTGTCCCGCTTTGTCCCCCGCTCTGTCCCCCGTGAGTCCCCGCTGTGTCCCCGCTGTGTCCCGCTGTGTCCTCCCTGTGTCCCCCGCTGTGTCCCGCTGTGTCCCCCGCTGTGTCCCGCTGTGTACCCTGCTGTGTCCTGCTATGTTCCCGCAGTGTCCCCGCTGCGTCCCGCTGTGTCCTCGCTGTGTTTCCTCGCTGTGTCCCGCTGTGTCCCCGCTTTGTTCCCTGCTCTGACTCACTGTGTCCTGCTGTGTACCCTGCTGTGTCCTGCTATGTTCCCGCAGTGTCCCCGCTGTGTCCCGTGGTGTCCCGCTTTGTTCCCCACTGTGTCCCCCGGTGAGTCCCCGCTGTGTCCCGCTGTGTCCTCCCTATGTCTCCCGCTGTGTCCCGCTGTGTCCCCTGCTGTGTCCCGCTGTGTCTACTGCTGTGTCCCGCTGTGTCCCGCTGTGTCCCTCTGTGTCCTCGCTGTGTCCCACGCTGTGTTCCGCTGTGTCCTCACTGTGTCCCCCGATGTGTCCCTTTGTGTCTCCAGTTGTGTACCCGCTGTGTCACGCTGTGTCCCTGCTGTATCGACGCTGTGTCCCGTGA
>NW_012290459.1:0-1846 GCF_000151885.1 Dipodomys ordii | reverse complement strand
CTTATGTGTGCTGACGAATTAATCTAGAGCTTATGCATGCAATGCAAGCACTGTACCACTGAGCCACCTTCCCAGCCCTCCTTTTTTTATTTTTATTTTTTATTTTTATTTTTTGGTTGGTTGTGGGGCCTGAACTCTGGACCTGGGTGCTGTCCCCCAGCTCTTCAGCTGTAGACCAGCGCTCTACCACCTGAGCCTCAGCCCTACTTCCTGCTTTTTCTGCTTATGTGGTGCTGAGGAATTGAACCGAGGGCCTCATGCATGCAAGGCAAGCACTCTACCACTGAGCCACCTTCCCAGCCTCCTTTAAAAAAAAAACACACAATTTTTTATTTTGTTGTTTTGCTTTTTGTATGTTGGTCCTGAAGCTTGAACTCTGGGCTTGGGCGCTGTCCCTGCGCTTTTCATCTCAAGGCATGCCTGCTACTGCTTGAGCCTCAGCACCATTTCCAGTTTTCTAGTGATTTATTGGAGATAAGAGTCTCAGGGACTTTCGTGCCCAGGCTGGCTTTGAACCATGAGACTCAGATCTCAGCCTCCTGAGTAGCTAGGATTATAGGCATGAGCCACCAGGCCCAGCTCCATCTTTTGTAATTTTTGAAACAATGTTGAAACCAGTTTTAGACCCTAGGCCCTAACTCCAAGAGTCCCACGTTAGGTTTAGCCACCCTCCCCCATATGCCAAGTGAAAAAGACATGATGAAAAACAGAGATTACACAGTAGCCATGGGAAGAGAGCACTTCAGTATATCTTTAGCCAGAGGTACAAATACTGGCCTCCAGATAAATAGGGAAGCGGGGTGCTGGTAGCTCTGCCTGTAATCCTAACCACTCAGGAGGCTGAAATTTGAGGATCGCAGTTCAAAGCCAGCTCATACAGAAAAGTCCCTGAGACTCTTTTTTTTTTTTTGGGGGGGGGTCCAGGTCCAGTTGTGGGGCCTAAACTCTGGGCCTGGGTGGTGTTCCTCAGCTCTTCAGCTCAAGGCTAGCATTCTACCCCTTGAGCCACAGCACCACTTCCAGCTTTTTTCTTTTTGCTTATGTGGTGCTGATGAATCGAACCCAGGGCCTCATGCATGCAAGGCAAGCATTCTACCACTGAGCCAACTTCCTAGCCCCCCTGAAACTCTTATCTCCAATTAATCACCAGAAAACCATAAGTGGCTCTGTGGCCCAAGTTGTAGAGCGCTCACCTTGACCTGAAGAGCCCAGGGACAGTGCCCAGGCCCAGAGCTCAAGCCCATGACTGACCCCCCCCCAAAAAAAAGATAAATATGGAAAATTAGAGACCGAGGGTAAAAAGGGTATGCATAGTTAAAACTCCCAAGTCACAGATAAGGCCTAGTTGACCGTTAGTTCAGTCATTGTCTCTGGAGGCCTGGCCAGTAGTGTATAAGTTTTTGTTAACTTTTTTTTGTGTGTAAAAATACTGTACAGAGGGGTTACAATTACATGGGCAAGGTAATGAGTACATTTCTTTTTTTTTTTTTTTTGGGTCCAGTCGTGGGGCCTGAACTCTGGGCCTGGGGACTGGCCCTGGGCTCGTCAGTAAAACGTACCAACTATCTTGACGAAGTAAATCGCTGATCGGACTTGGAAATAAGAGATCTGTTGTGTCTAAGAGCGAGTGTCCGAGAGTGCGGGCTTGCGAGCAAGTATGCGCGAGATGAGCGGACTTTTCAATTGTATATTAAATTAATATGCACTAGTACAGATCTCACTCAAGTAGAGGGCTTCGAAAGAATGGCACCAGTGTAGAACTGGCGAAAGAAGAGGACTGAATTCTTGTTGATAAACATATCTCTCTTGGCCAACCACTATGGCTAGTGATCTCAAGACGAGGAAA
>NW_012290458.1:0-1011 GCF_000151885.1 Dipodomys ordii | reverse complement strand
GACGCCGGATAAAGATCCAGAGGATATCCTTTCCTTTTGTTTCCATCAAATACATTCCTCAACATCTCTCGTGGCGCCCGCGGCCCGCGGTGGGCGCGGCTACCGCCGCCGCCCCCGGGCCGTCGCGGAGACGTCTCCCGCGCCCCGCAACCCGTGGACGCCCTTGTGGAGCGCCCCGAGCTCCCCTGGGGGAGCCGAGCCCTGGACAGACAGGCTACTCCTGGTTCCTGCCCCTTCGGAGCGGCGAGGAGTGGGTGAGGCGGGGCCGGGCTTCTGCATCGCGGAGCCCTCCGAGCCCCGGGCGGCCGGGCCCCGCGGCGGGGGCCCCCGCGGCCTGCCCCGGGATGGCGGACAGGCCGGCCTCGGCCCACTGGCCGGCGCGCGAGGGACAACAGCCGGCAGAATGCGCCGGCCCCCCGCGCCTCCCTATTCCGTGCAGGCCCGAGTGGGACGCGCGGCTCGGGCGGCCTGGGCCCGGCGGGCCTGACCTCGGGGGACCCCGCTTTGAGACGGGCCACGGGCGCCCGGCCCAGGCTGCTCGGCCTTCAGGGCCGTGTGACTGTAAAGGGCCACCTGGGGCAGAGGGGGGGCTGGCGGGGAAGGGGAGCTGCTCCCCGGTGCTTGGAGGGGTGTTGTGCTTTGTGGGGGTCGGGGGTCACCGCCCTCCGGGGAGAGGTGGGGGGAGGGCGGCCGGCGCAGCTGGCCGGCGATGGGCGGGGTCACAGAGGCGAAGTGTGTGTTCAGGCGAGGCTGTGTGGGGGGAGGGAGCGCGCGGAGGAGGACAGCGCTCGGTGCGCAGGCGCGAGCAGTGGGCCAGGCCCGGGCCCTGGAAGGAGGCCGGCGGGGAGCGGGGGCGGGAGGGCGTGCGGGCTGACTCGAGGGGTGGGGAGCCGGGAGCCGCGTCGGCGTCGCGGGCGATTCGAGGCGGACGCTTCCGCGCGTGCGCGCGCCGGCGGTGTGTCCGCTTTAGAGGGGAGTGACGCTTGCGTGTTCAAATACGCCCGGGAGAGC
>NW_012290457.1:0-2278 GCF_000151885.1 Dipodomys ordii | reverse complement strand
CAACAGTGGGGGATACAGCCGGACAAAGCGGGGGACAGAGCGGGGGACACTGCAGGACTCAGCGGGGACACAGCGGGACACAGCGGGACACAGTTGGACACAGCGGAGGACACAGCGGGACACAACGGGGGACACAGTGAGCACACAGCGGGACAGAACGAGGGATACAGCGAGGACACAGCGGGACACAGCGTGACTCGGGGGGGACACAGCGGGGAAACAGCGAGACACAGCAGGACACAGCGGGGGACACAGCGGGACACAGCAGGGTACACAGTGGGGAAAGAGCGGGACACAGCGGGGACACAGCAAGGACAAAGCGGGGGACACAGTGGGCGACACAGCGGGACACAGCGGGGACAGAGCGGGACACAGCGTGACACAGCGGGACACAGCGAGGGACAGAGTGTGACACAGCGGGGGACACAGCGAGGACACAGTGGGGCATTGCAGGATACACAGCGAGGACACAGGGGGACACAGCGGAACACAGCGGGACACAGCAGGGACACAGTTGGGGACACAGCGGGGGACTGAGCGGTACACAGCGGGACACAGCGCGAAACAGGGGGGACAGAGCGGGACACAGCGGGACACAGTGGGGGACACAGCCGGACACTGCGATAGACACAGCGAAGACACAACGGGACACAGCAGAACACAGTGGGACACAGCGGAACACAGCGGGACACTGCGGGGACACAGCTGGGGACACAGCGTGACACAGCAGGGAATACAGCGGGACACAGCTGCGGACACAGGGGGGACAAAGCGGGACACAGCGGGGGACACAGCAATGACACAGCGGGACACAGCGGGGACACAGCGGGTCTCAGCGGGGGACACAGCGGGACACAGCGGGACAAAGCAAGACACAGCGGGGGACACAGCGGGACACAGCGGGGACAGAGCGGGACACAGCCTGACACAGCGGGACACAGCGAGGGACAGAGCGGGACACAGCGGGGGACACAGCGAGGACACAGCGGGGCACTGCAGGATACACAGCAAGGACACAGGGGGACACAGCGGAACACAGCGGGACACAGCGGGGACACAGCTGGGGACACAGGGGGACACACGGGGACACAGCGGGGAATACAGCAGGACACAGCGGCAGACACAGGAGTACAAAGCGGGACACAGCTGGGGACACAGCAATGACACAGCAGGACACAGCGGGGACACAGCTGGACTCAGCGGGGGACACAGCGGGACACAGCGGGACACAGCGGGACACAGGACACAGCGGGGACACTGGGGAACACAGCAAGGAACACAGCGAGGACACAGCGGGACCCAGCGGGACACAGCGTTGAAACAGCGACGACACAGGGGGACACAGCGGGGTACACAGCTGGGACACAACGGGAAACAGTGGGGGACACAGCGGGACACAGGGGGACACTGGGGGTCAGAGCGGAGTATAGAGCGGGACACACGGGGACACATCGGGGACACAGCGGGATACAGCGGGGAAAGAGCGGGACAGAGCGGTCACAGCAGGGGACACTGCGAGGACACAGCAGGACACACAGGGGACAAAGCAGGACACACAGCAGTGGACACAGCGGGACACAGCAAGACCCAGCGGGGTAACAGCATTGGACACAGTGGGACACAGCGGGGGACACAGCGGGACACAGCGAGGGACACAGCAGGACACAGCGGGACACAGCGGGGGACACAGCGGGACACAGGAAGACACAGCAAGGTAACAGCAGTGGACACAGCGGGACACAGCGGGGAAACAGCGGGACACATCGGGGACACAGCCGGACACAGCGGGGACACAACATTGGTCACAGCGGGACACAGCAGGGGACACAGCCGGACACAGCGGGGGACACAGCAGGACACAGCGGGGGACACAGCGGGACACAGCGGGGGACACAGCGGGACCCAGCGGGACACAGCGGGACACAGCGGGGGACACAGCGGGACACAGCAAGACACAGCGGTGTAACAGCAGTGGACACAGATGGACACAGCAGGACACAGGGGGACAGAGCGAGGGATAAAGCAGGACACACGGGGACACAGCGGGGACACCGCGGGACACAGCGGGAACACAGCGGGACACAGCGGGACAGAGCGGTCACAGCGGGGGACAGAGCGAGGACACAGCGGGACACAGAGGGACACAGCTGGATACAGCAGGGACACACCTGGGAAACAGCGGGGGACAAAGCGGAACATAGCAGGCCACAGTGGTGGACACAGCGGGACAGAGAGGGGGACACAGCAGGAGACACAGCAGGACATAGCGTGGAACACA
>NW_012290456.1:0-589 GCF_000151885.1 Dipodomys ordii | reverse complement strand
GGGGGATAGAGCGGGACACACAGGGACACAGCGGGGACAAAGCAGGACACAGCGGGGACACAGCAGGACACAGCGGGACACAGCGGGACACAGCGGTCACAGCGGGGGACACAGCAAGGACACAGCAGGACACAGCGGGGGACACAGCGGGACAAAGCGCGACACAGCGCGATACAGCGGGGGACAAAGCGGTAGACAGCGGGTGACACAGCGAGGACACAGCGGGGCATAGCGGGGACACAGAGGGGACACTGCAGGGACACAGCAGGACACAGCGGGGGACACAGCAGGACACAGCGGGACACAGCGGGGGACACAGCGGAACACAGTGGGGGACACAGCAAGGACACAGTGGGACACTGTGTGGGACATAGCGGAAAGCAACGGGGGACACAGAGAGGAAACAGCGTTTCACAGCAGGGACACAGATGGGACTCAGCTGGGGACACAGCGGGGGACAAAGCGGGACACCACTGGACACAGTGGGACACAGCGGGACAAAGCGGGGACACTGCGGGCACCCAGCGGGACAAAGCGGGGGACACAGCGGGACACAGTGGGGGATACAGCCGACAAAGTGGGGGACTGA
>NW_012290455.1:0-5229 GCF_000151885.1 Dipodomys ordii | reverse complement strand
TCAAAGCGGGACACCATGGGACATAGTGGGACACAGCGGGGACACTGGGGGGACACAGCGGGACAAAGCGGGGGACACAGCAGGACACAGCGGGACACAGCAGGGACACAGCGGGACACAGCGGAAGACAAAGCGGAGGACACAGCGGGACACAGCGGGGAACACAGCGAGGACACAGCGGGACCCAGCAGGACACAGCGTCGAAACAGCGACGACACAGGGGGACACAGCAGGGTACACAGCTGGGACACAACGGGATACAGTGGGGAACACAGCGGGACACAGCGGGACACAGCAGGACACAGGTGGACAGAGTGGGGGATAGAGCGGGACACACAGGGACACAGCGGGGACAAAGCAGAACACAGCGGGGACACAGCAGGACACAGCGGGACACAGCGGGACACAGCGGTCACAGCGGGGGACACAGCAAGGACACAGCAGGACACAGCGGGGGACACAGCGGGACAAAGCGCGACACAGCGCGATACAGCGGGGGACAAAGCGGTAGACAGCGGGTGACACAGCGAGGACACAGCGGGGCATAGCGGGGACACAGAGGGGACACTGCAGGGACACAGCAGGACACAGCGGGGGACACAGCAGGACACAGCGGGACACAGCGGGGGACACAGCGGAACACAGTGGGGGACACAGCAAGGACACAGTGGGACACTGTGTGGGACATAGCGGAAAGCAACGGGGGACACAGAGAGGAAACAGCGTTTCACAGCAGGGACACAGATGGGACTCAGCTGGGGACACAGCGGGGGACAAAGCGGGACACCACTGGACACAGTGGGACACAGCGGGACAAAGCGGGGACACTGCGGGCACCCAGCGGGACAAAGCGGGGGACACAGCGGGACACAGTGGGGGATACAGCCGAACAAAGTGGGGGACTGAGCGGGGGACACTGCAGGACTCAGCAGGGACACCGCGGGACACAGCGGGACACATCGGGGACAGAGGGGGCCAGCGGGACACAGTCGGACACAGCGGGGGACACAGTGGGACACAGCGGGGGACACAGCGGGGGACACAGCGGGACACAGCAGAGACACAGCCGGACAAAGCGGGACACAGCATTGGTCACAGCGGGACACAGCGGGGGACACAGCGGGACAAAGCAGTGACTCAGCGAGAACACAGCGGGGGACACAGAGGGGGCCAAAGTGGGACACAGTGGGGACAGAGCAGGACACAGTGTGACACAGCGGGACACAGCAAGGAACAGAGCGGGACACAGCGGGGGACACAGCGAGGACACAGCAGGACACAGCGGGGGACACAGCGAGGACACATCGGGACACAGTGCGACACAGCGGAGGACAAAGCGGGAGACAGCGGGGGACACAGCGAAGACAGAGCAGGACATAGCGGGGACACAGATGGGACTCAGCGGGGGACACAGTGGGGGACAAAGCGGGACACCATGGGACATAGTGGGACACAGCGGGGACACTGGGGGGACACAGCGGGACAAAGCGGGGGACACAGCAGGACACAGCGGGACACAGCAGGGACACAGCGGGACACAGCGGAAGACAAAGCGGAGGACACAGCGGGACACAGCGGGGACAGAACCAGACACAACGTGACACTGTGGGACACAGCAGGGGACACAGCAGGACACAGCGGGGGACACAAGGAGGACACAGCGGGACAGAGCGGGGGATACAGCGAGGACACAGCGGGACACAGCGGGACACAGCGGGGACCCATTAGGGGACACAGTGGGATCCAGCGGGACACAGCGGGACACATCGGGGGACACAGTGAGGACACAGCGGGACAGAGCGGGGGATACAGCGAGGACACTGCGGGACACAGCGGGATATAGCGGGACACAGCGGGGACACAGCAGGGGACACAGGCGACACAGCGGGACAAAGCGGGGACACAGCGGGAGACACAGCGGGACACAGCGGGGGACCCAGCGGGACACAGCGGGGGATAGAGAGGAGGACACAGCGGGACACAGAGGGGATCACAGCGAGCACACAACTGGACCCAGCGGGACACAGAGGGACCCAGCGGGGGACACAGCGGGGACACAGCAGGGACACAGCGGGACTCAGCGGGGGACACAACAGTACACAGCGGGACAAAGCGGGACACAGCGGGGGACACAGCGGGTCACAGAGGGGGACACAGAGGGGTACACAGCGGGACACAGCGGGGAACACAGCGAGGACACAGCGGGACACAGCGGGGGACACGGGGAGGCCACAGGGGGACACAGCGGGGACACAGCGGGGACTC
Source organism: Dipodomys ordii (assembly GCF_000151885.1). Taxonomy (NCBI): domain Eukaryota; kingdom Metazoa; phylum Chordata; class Mammalia; order Rodentia; family Heteromyidae; genus Dipodomys; species Dipodomys ordii. The sequence continues at coordinate 2,964 of NW_012290455.1, read as the reverse complement.
ACCGGGGGACACAGCGGGGACACTGTGGGAACATAGCAGGACACAGCAGGGTACACAGCGGGACACAGTGGGACACAGCGGGGGGATAAATCGGGGACACAGTGGGACACAGCGCGGGACACAGCAAGGCCACAGCAGGACACAACGGGACACAGCGGGGGACAAAGCAGAAGACAGCGGGGGACACAGCGAGGACACAGCGGGACACAGCGGGACACAGCGTTGATACAGCGGGGACACAGTGGGTATACAGCTGGGGACACAAAGTGACACATCAGGGAACACAGCGAGGACACAGCAGAACACAGCGTGGGACACAGCGAGGACACAGCGGGACACAGCGGGACACAGCAGGGACACAGTAGTAGACACAGCGGGACACAGCGGGGGACACGGCGGGACACAGCGGGAGACACAACGGGGACACAGCGGGACCCAGCGGGACACAGCGGGACACAGCGAGACACAGCGTGGGACACATCGGGACACAGAGGGCGACACAGCAAGGACACAGCGGGACCCACGGTGGACACAGCGGAACACAGCGGGACACAGCGGGGAACACAGGGGGACACAGCGGGGGACACAGCGGGGACACAGCTGGGGACACACCGGGACACAGCGGGTGACACAGCAAGGACACAGCGGGACACAGCGGGAACACAGCGGGACTCAGCGGGGGACACAGCGGGACACAGCGGGACACAGCTGGACACAGCGGGGACACAGCAGGGACACAGCAGGGGACAAAGCGGAACACAGCGGGACACAGTGGGGGACACAGCGGGACACAGCGGGAAACACAGTGGGGGACAGAGCGGGACACAGCGGGGAACACAGCGAGGACACAGCAGGACACAGCGTCGGTACAGCGCGGACACAGAGGGACACAGCAAGGTACACAGCTGGGGACACAAAGGGACACAGTGGGGACACAGCGGGACCCAGCGGGACACAGCGGGGAAAAAGCTTGAGACACAGCGGGGGACACAGCGGGACAGAGCGGGGACACAGCTGGACACAGCGGGGATATAGTCGGACACAGCGGGACACAACGGGGGACACAGTGAAGACACAGCGGTACAGAGCGGGGTACACAGCGGGACACAGCGGTGGACCCAGCGGGGGACACAGCGGGACAAAGCGGGGACTCAGCGAGAACACAGCGGTGGACACAGAGGGGGCCAAAGTGGGACACAGTGGGGACAGAGAGGGACACAGCGTGACACAGCGGGACACAGCGAGGGACAGAGCGGGACACAGCGGGGGACACAGCGAGGACACAGCAGGACACAGCGGGGGACACAGCGAGGACACAGCAGGACACAGCGGGGGACACAGCGAGGACACATCGGGACACAGTGCGATACAGAGGAGAACAAAGCGGGAGACAGCAGGGACACAGCGAGGACAGAGCAGGACATAGCGGGGACTCAGATGGGACTCAGTGGGGGACACAGTGGGGGACACAGTGGGGGACAAAGCGGGACACCACGGGACATAGTGGGACACAGCGGGAACACTGAGGGGACACAGCGGGACAAAGCGGGGAACACAGCAGGACACAGCGGGACACAGCAGGGGACACAGCAGGACACCGCGGGGGACAGAGCGGGACAGAGCAGGACACAGCATGCGTCACAGCGGGACACAGCGGGGGACACGGTGGGACACAGCGGGAGACACAACGGGGACAGAGCGGGACCCAGCGGGACACAGCGGGACACAGCGAGACACAGCGTGGGACACATCGGGACACAGAGGGCGACACAGCAAGGACACAGCGGGACCCACGGGGGACACAGCGGAACACAGCGGGACACAGCGGGGAACACAGGGGGACACAGCGGGGGACACAGCAGGGACACAGCTGGGGACAAAGCGGGACACAGCGGGGGATACAGCAGGACACAGTGGCGGACACAGGGGGGACAAAGTGGGACACAGCAAGGGACACAGCAAGGACACAGCGGGACACAGCGGGGACACAGCAGGACTCTGCGGGGGACACAGCGTGACACAGCGGGACACAACGGGACACAGCGGGGACACAGCGGGACTCTGCGGGGGACACAGCGTGACACAGCGGGACACAGCGGGACACAGCTGGACACAGCGGGGACACAGCAGGGACACAGAGGGGGACAAAACGGAACACAGCGGGACACAGTGGGGGACACAGCGGGACAGAGCGGGGGACACAGCGGAGGACACAGCGGGACACAGCGGGGGACACAGCAGGACACAGCGTGGTACACAGCCGGACCCAGCGGGGTACAAAGCAGGGGACACAACGGGACACAGCAGGGGACACAGAGGGAAACAGAGGGACACATCGAAGACAACGCGGGGGACACAGTGGGGACACAGCTGGGGACACACCGGGACACAGCGGGTGACACAGCAAGGACACAGCGGGACACAGCGGGAACACAGCGGGACTCAGCGGAGGACACAGCGGGACACAGCGGGACACAGCTGGACACAGCGGGGACACAGCAGGGACACAGCAGGGGACAAAGCGGAACACAGCGGGACACAGTGGGGGACACAGCGGGACACAGCGGGAAACACAGCGGGGGACACAGCGGGACACAGCGGGGAACACAGCAGGGACACAGCGGGACACAGCGTCGGTACAGCAGGGACACAGAGGGACACAGCAAGGTACACAGCTGGGGACACAACGGGACACAGTGGGGACAAAGCGGGACACAGCGGGATACAGCGGGGACAAAGCTTGAGACACAGCGGGGGACAGAGCGGGAGACAGCGGGGGATACAGCGGGACACAGCGGGGGACACAGCGGACACAGCGGGACACAGTGGTGGACACAGCGGGACAGAGCTGGGACACAGCTGGACACAGCGGGGACACAGTGGGACACAGCGGGACACAAAGGGGACACAGTGAGGATACAGCGGGACACAGCGGGGTACACAGCGGGACACAGCGGGACACAG
>NW_012290454.1:0-1446 GCF_000151885.1 Dipodomys ordii | reverse complement strand
CACGCGAAACAGCGGTGACCCTGCGGGGACACAGCGGCACACAGCGGGACAGAGTGGGGGACACAGCGGGACACAGCGGGGGACAGAGCGTGAGATACAGCGAGACACATCAGAGACAAAGCTATACACAGCGGGGTACATAGAGGGACACAGCGGGGAAACAGCGGGGGACACAGCGGGACACAGCGGGGAACACAGCGAGGACACAGCGGGACACAGCAGGACACAGCGTCGATACAGCGAGGACACAGTGGGACACAGCGGGGTACACAGCTGGGGACACAACGGGACACAGCGGGGGACACATTGAGGACACAGCAGGACACAGCGGGGGACACAGGGGGGACACAGCGGGACACAGCGGGGGACACAGCGAGTACACATTTGGACACAGCAGGGACACAGCGGGACTCAGCGGGGGACACAGCAGTACACATCGGGACACAGCGGGACACAGCGGGGGACACAGAGGGGTACACAGCGGGACACAGCGAGGACACAGCGGGACCCAGCGGGACACAGCGTCGTTACAACGGGGACACAGCGGGACAGAGCGGGGTACACAACTGGGGACACAACGAGGCACAGCTGGGGACACAGCGAGGACACAGCGGGACACAGCGGGGACATTGCGGGAACATAGCGGGACACAGCGGGACAAAGTAGGACAAGCTTGTGACCCAGCGGGGACACAGCGGGGGACATAGCTAGGACACAGCGGGACACAGCGGGACACACTAGGGACACAAAGGGGACTCAGAGGGGGAAACAGCGGGGAAAAAAGCGGGACACCATGGGACACAGTGTGACACAGCAGGACACAGAGGGAACACTGCGTCGACACAGCAGGACAAAGCGGGGGACACAGCGGGACACAGTGGGACACAGCGGGGGACACAGCGGGGGACAGTGGAGACAAAGAGAGGACACAGCGGGACACAGCGGTGACACAGCTGGACACAACGGAGTACACAGCGAGACACAGCGGGCACAAAGCGGGGACAGAGCGGGGACACAGCGGGACATAACGGGGGACACAGCGGGACACAGAGGGGGACACAGTGAGGACACAGTGGGACACAGCGGGGGACACAGCGGGGGACACAGCGGGACACAGCCAGGAACAGCGTAGATACAGCGGGGACACAGCGTTACACAGCGTGGTACACAGCTGTGGACACAACAGGACACAGTGTGGGCACAGCGGGACACAGCGGGACACAGTGGGACACAGCGGGGACAAAGCGTGAGAAACAGCGGGGGACAGAGTGGGAGACAGCAGGGGACACAGCGGGGACTCAGCGGGGTCACAGCGGGATACAGCGGGACACAGAGTGACACAGCGGGACACAGCAGAGGACACAGCGGGACACAGCGGAGGACAGAGCGACGACACAACAGGACACAGCGGGGACACAGGGGGACTCAGCAGGGTTACAGCGGGAC
>NW_012290453.1:0-1947 GCF_000151885.1 Dipodomys ordii | reverse complement strand
GCCGGGGACACAGCGGGGGACACAGCGGGACACAGCGGGGGACAAGCGAGGACACAGTGGGACACAGCGGGACCAAGCAGGGACACAGCGGGACACAGCGGGTCAAAACGGGAGACACAGCGGGACACAGTGCGGACACAGACAGACAAAACGGGGGACACAGCGGGGACACAGTGGGACACAGCAGGGACACAGCGAGGGACACAGCGGGACACAGCAGGGGACAAGCGAGCACACAGTGGAACACATCGGGACCAAGCAGGGACACAGTGGGGACACAGCGGGGGACACAATGTAGGACACAGCTGGACAAAGCGGGGGACACAGCGGAGAACACAGCGCGGACAAAGGGAGGACACAGCGAGGACACAGCGGGACACAGTGGGAAACACCGGAGACAGAGCTGGACACAACGGGCTACACAGTGCAACACTGAGGGGACACAGCGAGGACACAGCGGTACACAGTGGGACACAGCAGGATACAGCGGGACACAGCGGGGGACACAGCGAGACACAGTGGGTCACAGCGGGGGACACAGCGGGACACAGCGGGGACAGAGCCAGACAAAGCGTGACATAGGGGGACACAGCGGGGACACAGCAGGACACAGTGTGGAAACAGAGGGACAAAAAGTGGGATACAGCGGGGACACAGTGGGACACAACGGAGACACAGCCAGGGACACAGCAGGACACAGCGGGGACACAGAGGGGGACACAGCGGGACGCAGCGGGGGACAAGGGAGGACAAAGCAGGACACAGCGGGGGACACAGCAGGGGACACAGCGGGACAAAGCGGGGGACACAGTGGGACACACCGGAGGACACAGTGGGGGCCACAGCGGGACACAGCGGAGGACACAGCGGGGGACACAGCGGGACACAGCGCAGGACACAGCGGGGAAATGGCGGGACACAGAGGGGGACACAGCGGGGACACAGCGAGGACACAGCCGGACAAAGCGGGACATAGCGTGACACAGCTGGGACACAGCGAGGGACACAACGGGACACAGCGGGGACACAGAGGGGGACACATCGGGAAGCAGTGGGGGACAAGGGAGGACACAGTAGCACACAGCGGGGGACACAGCGGGACACAGCGGGGGACACAGCGGGACACAGCGGGGGACAAGCGAGCACACAGTGGGACACAGCGGGACCAAGCAGGGACACAGCGGGGACACAGCGGGGGACACAGTGGGGGACACAGCGGGACAAAGCGGGGGACACAGCAGAGGACACAGCGGGGACACAGCGAGGACACAGCGGGACACAGTGGTGGACACAGTGGGGGACACAGCGGGAGACACAGCGGGGACACAGCGCGTCACAGCGGGGACACAGAGGGGACTTACTGGGTGACACAGCTGGAGACAAAGCGGGACACCACGGGACACAGCAGGACACAGCGGGGGACACAGCAGGGACACAGTGAGGACAAAGCAGGACACAGCGGGCAACAACGCGGGACACCACGGGACACAGCAGGACACAGAGGGACACAGCTAGGACACAGCGAGGACAAAGCAGGACCCAGCGGGGACATAGCCGGACACAGCAGGGCACAGCGGGGACACAGCAGGGACACTGTGGGGGACACAGCGAGGACACAGTGTTACACAGCAGAAGACACAGTGGGACACAGCCAGACACAGCGGGACATAGGGGGACACAGCCGGGACACAGCGGGACATAGGGGGACACAGCGGGGACACAGCGGGACACAGTGCGGACACAGAGGGACACAACAGGGGACAAAGCGGGGACACAGTGGGACACAGCAGGGACACAGTGGGGGACACAGCAGAGGACACAGCGGGGGACACAGCGGGGGACAAGCGAGGACACAGTGGGACCCAGCGGGACCCAGCAGGGACACAGCGGGGACAAAGAGGAGGACACAGCGGGACACAGCGGGGACTCTGTTTGACACCGGGATAC
>NW_012290452.1:0-4662 GCF_000151885.1 Dipodomys ordii | reverse complement strand
GCGAGGACACATTGGGACACAGCGGGGACACAGCGGGACTCAGCGGGGGACACAGCAGTACACAGCGGGACACTGCGGGACACAGCGGGTCACAGCAGGGACAGAGCGGGTGACACAAAGGGGTACACAGCGGGGCACAGCAGTGGACAAAGCAGGACACAGCGGGGGACACAGCGAGGACACTGCGGGACACTGCGGGAGACACAGCAAGGACACAGCGGGACACAGTGAAACACAGCGAGACACAGCAGTGACACAGCAGGGGACCCAGCGGGACACAACCGGGGACACAGCGGGACACAGCGGGGCCACAGGGAGGACACAGCAGGACACAGCGGGGGACACAGCGGGAAACAGCGAGGGACACAGCATCGATAGAGCGGGGACACAGCGGGACACAGCGGGGTACACAGCTGGGGACACAACGGGACACAGTGGGGGACATAGCGGGACACAACAGGACACAGTGGGACACAGCGAGACACAGCGGGGGACACAGCGATGACAAAGCGGGACACAGCGGGGGACACAGTGGGACAGAGCAGGGTACACAGCAGGGGACACAGACGGACCCAGCGGGACACAGCGGGGGACACAGGGGGGACACAGCGGGACACAGCGGGGGACACAGCGAGGACAAATTGGGACACAGCGGGGACACAGCAGGACTCAGCGGGGGACACAGCAGTACACAGCGAGACACAGCGGTACACAGCGGAGCACAGCAGGGACAGGGCGGGGGACAAAGCGGGACACAGCGGGACAGAGCGGGGGACACAGCGGGGGACACAGAGGGGTACACAGCGGGACACAGCAGTGGACAAAGCAGGACACAGTGAAGGACACAGCGAGGACACTGCGGGACTCTGCGGGAGACACAGCGAGGACACAGCGTGACACAGTGGAACACAGCGGGACACAGCAGGGACACAGCAGGGGACACAGCGGGACACAGAGGGGGACACAGTGGGACACAGCAGGACACAGCGAGACACAGCGGGGGACACAGCAGGACACAGCAGGTCACAGCGGGTGACACAGCGGGACACAGCTGGGACACAGCCGGACACAGCGGGACATAGGGGGACACAGCGGGGACACAGCAGGACACAGTGCGGACACAGAGGGACACAAAGGGGGACACAGCGGGGACACAGTGGGACACAGCGAGGACACAGTGCGGACACAGAGGGACACAACGGGGGACACAGCGGGGACACAGTGGGACACAGCGGGGACACTATGAGGGACACAGCAGGACACAGCGGGGACACAGAGGGGGACACAGCGGGACGAAGCGGAGGACAAGGGAGGACACAGCAGGACACAGCGGGGGAAACAGTGGGGGACACAGCGAGACACAGCGGGGAACAAGCGAGCACACAGTGGGACACAGTGGGACCAAGCAGGGACACAGCGGGGACACAGCGGGGGACACAGTGGGGGACACAGCGGGACAAAGCGGGGGACACAGCAGAGGACACAGCGGGGACACAGCGAGGACACAGCGGGACACAGTGGTGGACACAGTGGGGGACACAGCGGGAGACACAGCGGGGACACAGCGCGTCACAGCGGGGACACAGAGGGGACTTACTGGGTGACACAGCTGGAGACAAAGCGGGACACCACGGGACACAGCAGGACACAGCGGGGGACACAGCAGGGACACAGTGAGGACAAAGCAGGACACAGCGGGCAACAACGCGGGACACCACGGGACACAGCAGGACACAGAGGGACACAGCTAGGACACAGCGAGGACAAAGCAGGACCCAGCGGGGACATAGCCGGACACAGCAGGGCACAGCGGGGACACAGCAGGGACACTGTGGGGGACACAGCGAGGACACAGTGTTACACAGCAGAAGACACAGTGGGACACAGCCAGACACAGCGGGACATAGGGGGACACAGCCGGGACACAGCGGGACATAGGGGGACACAGCGGGGACACAGCGGGACACAGTGCGGACACAGAGGGACACAACAGGGGACAAAGCGGGGACACAGTGGGACACAGCATGGACACAGTGGGGGACACAGCAGAGGACACAGCGGGGGACACAGCGGGGGACAAGCGAGGACACAGTGGGACCCAGCGGGACCCAGCATGGACACAGCGGGGACAAAGAGGAGGACACAGCGGGACACAGCGGGGACACAGCTTGACACCGGGATACACAGCAAGGACACAGCCGGCCCAGCGGGACACAGCGGGGACACAGCTGGACACAGCGGGGTACACAGCGGGACATAGCGGGGACACAGAGAGGACACAACGGGACACAGCGGGGGACACAGCGGGACACAGCAGGACTCAGCAGGACACAGCGGGGGACACAGCGGGAAACAGCGCGGGACATAGTGGAGGAAACAGCGGGACACAGCGGGGAACACAGCGGGACACAGAAGGACACAGCGGGGGACAACGGGGACACAGCAGGACACAGCGGGGAACAGAGCGAAGACACAAAAGGGACACAGCGGGACACAGCTGGGACACAGCGATGGACACAGAGGGACACAGAGGGTGACACAGCAGGACACAGTGGGGGACACAGTGGGACACAGCGGGGGACACAGTGGTGGACAGCGGGGACACAGCGGGACACAGCGGGACACAGGGGGGGACACAATGGGGACACAGCGGGGACACAGCGGGACACAGCGGGAACACAGCGGGACACAGCAGGACAAAGCGGGAACACAGCGGGGACACAGCAGGACACAGCAGGGACACTGCAGGACACAGCGGGGACACAGCAGGTACACAATTGGACACAGCGGGGGACACAGCGGGACACAGCGAGACACAGCTGGGATAGAGCAGGGGACTCAGCGGGGGACAGAGCGGTGGTCACAGCTGGACACAGAGGGACACAGCAAGGACACAGCCGGACACAGCAGGGGACAAGCGAGAACACAGCGGGACTCAGAGGGAAACAGAGGGGACACAGCGGGGGACACAGCGGGGGACAGCAGGGACACACTGGGGGACAATGGGGACACAGTGGGACACAGCAGGGGACACAGCAGGGGACACAGATGGACACAGCGGGGGACAGAGCGGGACACAGCGGGGGACACAGCGGGGACACAGCGGGACACAGCGGTGGACACAGAGTGGACAAAGCGGGACAAAGTGGGACACAGCAGGGACACAGCGGGACAGAGCGGTGGACACAGAGGGGACAAAGCGGGACACAGCGGGGACACAGCGAGGACACAACGGGACACAGAGGGACACAGCGGGACACTGCAGGACACAGCGGGACACAGCGGGGGACACAGCGATAAACAGCGCGGGACATAGTGAAGGAAACAGCAGGACACAGCGGGGAAAACAGCGTGACACGGCGTGACACAGCATGGGACAAGGGGGACACAGTGGGACACAGCGGGGAACAGAGCGAGGACACAGCGGGACACAGCGGGACAAGCGGGGATACAATGGGACACAGCGGGACACAGCGGGACACAGCGGGGACACAGCGGGGTCACAGCGGGGGACACAGCATGTCACAGCAGGACACAGCGGGGGATACAGCAGGACACAGTGGGGGACACAGCCAGACACATTGGGAGACACAGGGGGGACAGAGCGGGGGACACAGCAGGGGACACAGCGGGACATAGCGGGACACAGCGGGGACAGAGCGGGACATAGCGTGACACAGCGGGACACAGTGGGGGACACAGCGGGACACAGCGGGGGACACAGCTGGACACATCGGGGTACACAGCGGGACACAGCGGGAAACAGCGGGGGACACAGCAGGGACACAGTGAGGACAAAGCAGGACACAGCGGGACATAGGGGGACACAGCGGGGACACAGCGGGACACAGCGGGACAAAGCGGGAACACAGCGGGGACACAGCGGGACACAGCAGGGACACTGCAGGACACAGCGGGGACACAGCAGGTACACAATTGGACACAGCGGGGGACACAGAGGGACACAGCGGGACACAGCTGGGATAGAGGGGGGACTCAGCGGGGGACAGAGCGGTGGTCACAGCTGGACACAGAGGGACACAGCAAGGACACAGCCGGACACAGCAGGGGACAAGCGAGAACACAGCGGGACTCAGAGGGAAACAGAGGGGACACAGCGGGGGACACAGCGGGGGACAGCAGGGACACACTGGGGGACAATGGGGACACAGTGGGACACAGCAGGGGACACAGCAGGGGACACAGATGGACACAGCGGGGGACAGAGCGGGACACAGCGGGGGACACAGCGGGGACACAGCGGGACACAGCGGTGGACACAGAGTGGACAAAGCGGGACAAAGTGGGACACAGCAGGGACACAGCGGGACAGAGCGGTGGACACAGAGGGGACAAAGCGGGACACAGCGGGGACACAGCGAGGACACAACGGGACACAGAGGGACACAGCGGGACACAGCAGGACACAGCGGGACACAGCGGGGGACACAGCGATAAACAGCGCGGGACATAGTGAAGGAAACAGCAGGACACAGCGGGGAAAACAGCGTGACACGGCGTGACACAGCGTGGGACAAGGGGGACACAGTGGGACACAGCGGGGAACAGAGCGAGGACACAGCGGGACACAGCGGGGACCCAGCAGTGGACACAGCGGGACACAGCGGGGGACAAAGCGGGACACAGCGGGACACAGCAGGA
>NW_012290451.1:0-2480 GCF_000151885.1 Dipodomys ordii | reverse complement strand
CAGGGACACAGCGGGGGACACAGTGGGGGACACAGCGGGATTAAGCTGGGGACACAGCGGAGCACACAGCGGGGACACAGCGAGGACACAGCGGAAACACAGCGGGAAACAGCGGAGACAGAGCTGGACACAACGGAGTACACAGCGCGACACTGTGGGGACACAGCGAGGACACAGCGGGACACAGTGGGACCCCGCGGGACAAAGCGGGACACAGCAGGGACACAGCGGTGACAAATCGGGCAACACAGCGGGACACAGCGGGACACAGAGGGACACAGCGGGGCAATCAGTGGGATACAGCGGGGACACAGCGGGGGAAACAGCGGGGGACACAGCGGGACACAGCGGGATACACAGCGAGGACACAGCTGGCCCAGCGGGACACAGTGGGGACACAGCGAGGACACAACGGGACACAGTGGGACACAGCGGGACACAGCAGGACACAGCGGGACACAGCGGGGGACACAGCGATAAACAGCGCAGGACATAGTGAAGGAAACAGCAGGACACAGCGGGGAACACAGCGTGACACGGCGTGACACAGCGTGGGACAACGGGGACACAGTGGGACACAGCGGGGAACAGAGCGAGGACACAGCGGGACACAGCGGGACAAGCGGGGATACAATGGGACGCAGCGGGACACAGCGGGACACAGCGGGACACAGCGGGGACACAGCGGGGACACAGCGGGGGACACAGCATGTCACAGCAGGACACAGCGGGGGATACAGCAGGACACAGTGGGGGACACAGCCGGACACATTGGGAGACACAGGGGGGACAGAATGGGGGACACAGCAGGGGACACAGCGGGACACAGCGGGACACAGCAGGGACAGAGCGGGACATAGCGTGACACAGCGGGACACAGCAGGGGACACAGCGGGACACAGCGGGGGACACAGCTGGACACATCGGGGTACACAGCGGGACACAGCGGGACACAGCGGGGGACACAGCAGGGACACAGTGAGGACAAAGCAGGACACAGCGGGACATAGGGGTACACAGCGGGGACAATGCAGGACACAGCGGGGACACAGCAGGTACACAATTGGACACAGCGGGGGACACAGCGGGACACAGCGGGACACAGCTGGGATAGAGCAGGGGACTCAACGGGGGACAGAGCGGTGGACACAGCTGGACACAGAGGGACACAGCAAGGACACAGCGGGACACAGCAGGGGACAAGCGAGAACACAGCGGGACTCAGAGGGAAACAGAGGGGACACAGCGGGGGACACAGTGTGGGACAGCAGGGACACACTGGGGGACAACGGGGACACAGTGGGACACAGCAGGGGACACAGCAGGGGACACAACGGGACACAGCGGGGGAAAGAGCGGGACACAGCGGGGGACACAGCGGGGACACAGCGGGACACAGCGGTGGACACAGAGGGGACAAAGCGGGACACAGCGGGACACAGCGGGGACACAGCGAGGACACAACGGGACACAGTGGGACACAGCGGGACACAGCAGGACACAGTTGGACACAGCGGGGGACACAGCGATAAACAGCGCGGGACATAGTGAAGGAAACAGCAGGACACAGCGGGGAAAACAGCGTGACACAGCGTGACACAGCGTGGGACAACGGGGACACAGTGGGACACAGCGGGGAACAGAGCGAGGACACAGCGGGACACAGTGGGACAAGCGGGGATACAATGGGACACAGCGGGACACAGCGGGACACAGCGGGGACACAGCGGGGACACAGTGGGGGACACAGCATGTCACAGCAGGACACAGCGGGGGATACAGCAGGACACAGTGGGGGACACAGCCGGACACATTGGGAGACACAGGGGGGACAGAGCGGCGGACACAGCAGGGAACACAGCGGGACATAGCGGGACACAGCGGGGACAGAGCGGGACATAGCGTGACACAGCGGGACACAGCGGGACACAGCGGGGGACACAGCTGGACACATCGGGGTACACAGCGGGACACAGCGGGAAACAGCGGGGGACACAGCCGGGACACAGTGAGGACAAAGCACGACACAGCGGGACATAGGGGGACACAGCGGGAACACAGCGGGACACAGCGGGACAAAGCGGGAACACAGCGGGGACACAGCAGGACACAGCAGGGACACTGCAGGACACAGCGGGGACACAGCAGGTACACAATTGGACACAGCGGGGGACACAGCGGGACACAGCGAGACACAGCTGGGATAGAGCAGGGGACTCAGCGGGGGACAGAGCGGTGGTCACAGCTGGACACAGAGGGACACAGCAAGGACACAGCCGGACACAGCAGGGGACAAGCGAGAACACAGCGGGACTCAGAGGGAAACAGAGGGGACACAGCGGGGGACACAGTGGGGGACAGCAGGGACACACTGGGGGACAATGGGGACACAGTGGGACACAGCAGGGGACACAGCAGGGGACACAGATGGACACAGCGGGGGACAGAGCGGGACACAGCGGGGGACACAGCGGGGACAC
>NW_012290450.1:0-1530 GCF_000151885.1 Dipodomys ordii | reverse complement strand
GACAAAACGGGACACAGCGGGGACACAGAGGGATACACAGTGGGCCACAGCGGAGACACAGCGGAGACACAGCGGAACACAGCAGGACACAGCGGGACACAGCGGGACACGGCGGGGGACACAGCAGGCCATAGCGGGACACAGCGGGGGACACAGCGGGATACAGCGGTGACAGAGTGGGGGACACAGCGCGGACACAGCGGGGGGACACAGCGGGGACACAGTGGGGAAACAGCGGGACACAGCGGGGGACACTGCGGGGACACAGCGGGACGTAACAGGACACAGCGCGAATAAAGCAGAGGTCACAGCATGCCACAGCGGGGACACAGCAGGGGACACAGCAGGACACAGCAGGACACAGCAGGGGACACAGCAGGACATTGTAGGGGACACAGCGTGGGACACAGCAAGACACAGCGGGACAAAGCGGGACACAGCACAGAGATGACACAACGGGACACAGCGGGACACAGCGGGACACAGCAGGACACAGCGGGACACAGCGGGGGACACAGCGGGACACCGCCGGGGACACAGTGGGGACACAGCGGGGGAAACAGCTGGACACAGCAGGACACAGCAGGGACTCAGCGGGACACAGCGGGGACAGAGCTGTGATACAGCGGGACACAACGGGGACACAGCGGGACACAGCAGCTCCACAGCGGGGGACACAGCAGGGAACACATTGGGACATAGTGGGACCCAGTGGGGAAACAGCCGGACACAGGGGGATATTGGGGGACACAGCGGGGACACAGCGGGACACATTGAGGACACAGAGGGACACAACGGGGGACACAGCGGGGACACACCGGGACACAGTGGGACACAGCGGGGACACAGCGAGGGACACAGCGGGACACAGCGGGGACACAGAGGGGGACACAGCGGGACGCAGCGGGGAACACAACGGGGGACACAGCAGGACACAGCGGGGGACACAGCGGGGGACACAGCGGGACACAGCTTGGAACAAGCGAGCACACAGTGGGACACAGCTGGACCAAGCAGGGACACAGCAGGGACACAGCGGGGGACACAGTGGGGGACACAGCGGGACAAAGCTGGGGACACAGCGGAGCACACAGCGGGGACACAGCGAGGACACAGCGGAACACAGCGGGAAACAGCGGAGACAGAGCTGGACACAACGGAGTACACAGCGCGACACTGTGGGGACACAGCGAGGACACAGCGGGACACAGTGGGACCCCGCGGGACAAAGCGGGACACAGCAGGGACACAGCGGTGACAAATCGGGCAACACAGCGGGACACAGCGGGACACAGAGGGACACAGCGGGGCAATCAGTGGGATACAGCGGGGACACAGCGGGGGAAACAGCGGGGGACACAGCGGGACACAGCGGGATACACAGCGAGGACACAGCTGGCCCAGCGGGACACAGTGGGGACACAGCGAGGACACAACGGGACACAGTGGGACACAGCGGGACACAGCAGGACACAGCGGGACACAGCGGGGGACACAGCGATAAACAGCGCAGGACATAGTGAAGGAAAC
>NW_012290449.1:0-2816 GCF_000151885.1 Dipodomys ordii | reverse complement strand
TGAAGAAGAAGCAACAGAAAAAGCAGAAGAAGCAGAAGAAGAAGCAGCAGGAGAAGCAGAAGAAGAAGAAGGAGAAGGAGAAGCAGAAAGAGAAGCAGAAGCAGAAACAGAAGCAGAAACAGAAGGAGAACAAGAAATAGAAGCAGGAGAATCAGAAGAAGCAGAAGTAGAAGCAGAAAGAGGAGAAGAACGAGAAGCAGAAGTAGAATCAGAAGAAACAGAAGAAGAAGAAACAGAAGCAAAAGAAACAGAAGAAGAAGAGCAGAAGCAGAAGGAGAAGCAGAAGCAGAAGGAGAAGCAGAAAGAGAAGGAGGAGAAGCAGAAGAAGCAGCAGCAGGAGAAGCAGAAGAAACAGGAGAAGCCGAAGAAGCAGAAGCAGAATCTGAAGCAGAAGGAGAAACAGAAGAAGCACAATCTAAAGTATAAGCAGAAGAAACAGAAATAGTAGAATAAGCAGAAGCAGAAGCAGCAGGAAAAGCAGAAGAAGAAGATGGGGAAGGCGAAAGAGGAATATTAGGAGTAGGAGAAGCAAAAGGATAAGCAGAAGCAGAAAGAGACGCAGAAGGAGAAGCAGCAAGAGAAGTAGGAGAAGCAGGAGAAGCAGAAGCAGGAGAAGCAGAAGAAACAGAAGACGCAGAAGCAGAATGAGAAGCAGAAGGAGAAATTGAAGCAGAAGCAGAAGCAGAAGGAGAAACAGAAGCAGAAGGAGAAGCAGAAGAAGGAGAAGGAGAAGGAGAAGCAGAAAGAGAAGCCGAACGAGAAGCAGGAGAAGCAGAAGCAGGAGAAGCAGAAACAGAAGAAACAGAAGAAGGAGAAGAAACAGAAGGAGAAGCAGAAACAGAAGAAAAAGCAGAAAGAGAAGCAGGAGAAGCAGAAGAAGCAGCAGCAGGAGAAGCAAAAGCAGAAGCAGAACCTGAAGCAGAAGGAGAAGCAGGAGAAGCAGAATCTGGAGAAGCAGAAGAAGACGCAGAAGCAGAAAGAGAAGCAAAAGCAGAAGGAGAAGCAGAAGAAACAGAAGAAGCAGAGGCAATAGCAGAAGAAGCAGAAGATGCAGAAGCTTAAGGAGAAGCAGAAGGAAAAGCAGAAGAACGAGAAAGTGAAGGAGAAGGAGAAACAGAAGGAGAAGCAGAAAGAGCAGCAGAAGGAGGAGCAGGAGATGCAGAAACAGGAGGAGCATAAGCAGAACATACAGGAGGAGGACAAGAAGCAGAAGCAGAAGGAGAAGCAGATACAGAAGGAGAAGCAGAAAGAGAAGGAGGGGAAGCAGAAGAAGCTGAAGCAGGAGAAGCAGAAGCATAAGAATCCGAAGAAGCAGAAGGAGAACCTGAAGCAGAAGGAGAAGCAGGAGAAGCAGAAGAAGCAGAATCTGGAGAAGCAGAAGGAGAAGCAGAAGCAGAAAGAGAATCAAAAGCAGAAGGAGAAGCAGAAGAAACAGAAGAAGTAGAAGCAGTAGCAGTTGTAGCAGAAGCAGAACGAGAAGCAGAAGGAAAAGCAGAAGAACAAGAAGGACAAGGAGAAACAGAAGGAGAAGCAGTAGGAGAATAAGAAGGAGAAGCAGAAGAAGGAGAAGCAGAAGCAGAAGAAGATGCAGAAGGAGAAGCAGAAGAAGCAGAAGATGAAGGAGAAGCAGAAGTAGGAGAAGGAGGAGAAGCAGAAGCAGAAGGAGAAGCAGAAGCGGAATGAGAAGCAGAAAGAGAAGCAGGAGAAGCACAAGAAGCAGAAGCAGGAGAGGCCGAAAGAGAAGAAGCAGAAGAAGCAGAATCAGAATCAGAAGTAGAAGCAGAAGCAGAAGGAGAAGCAGCAGAAGAAGTAGAATCAGAAATTCAGGCAAGAGAAACAGAAGAAGCAGAAGCAGAAGCAGAAGGCGAAGCAAAAAGAGAAGGAGAAGGAGAAGTAGAAGAAGCAGCAGAAGGAGAAGCAGCAGAAGAAACAGAAAAACAAGCAGGAGAAGCAGAAGCACAAAGAGAAGTAGAAGCAGAAGAAGCAGAAGCAGAAGAAGAAGCAGTAGAAGCATAAGAAGCAGAAGCAGGAGAAGCAGAAGCAGAAGATAAAGAAGAAGCATAAGAAGCAGAAGCAGAGGGAGAAACAGAAGAAGGAGAAAGAGCAGCAGAAGGTGAAGCAGAAGGAGATGCAGAAGCAGAAAGAGAAGCAGAAACAGAAGGAGAAGAAGAAGGAAAAGTTGGAGAATCAGAAGAAGCAGAAGCAGAAGCAGAAAA
The DNA here is from genome assembly GCF_000151885.1 of Dipodomys ordii. Taxonomy (NCBI): domain Eukaryota; kingdom Metazoa; phylum Chordata; class Mammalia; order Rodentia; family Heteromyidae; genus Dipodomys; species Dipodomys ordii. The sequence continues at coordinate 600 of NW_012290449.1, read as the reverse complement.
AGAAGGAGAAGAAGGAGAAGGAGAAGCAGAAGGAGAAGGACAAGCAGCAGAAGCAGAAGAAGCAGAAGCGGGAGAAGCAGAAGAAGAAGAAACAGAAGAAAGAGAAGGAGCAGAAGGAGAAGCAGAAGGAGAAGCAGAAAGAGAAGCAGAAGAAGCAGTATCAGGAGAAGCAGAAGCAGAAAGAGAAGCGGGAAAAGCAGAAGAAGCAGAAGCAGGAAAAGCAGAAGCAGAAGAAACAGGAGAAGGACAAGAAGCTGAAGCAGAAGGAGAAGCAAAAACAGAAGGAGAAGCAGGAAGAGGAGGGGAAGCAGAAGAAGCAGAAGCAGGAGAAGCAGAAGCATAAGAATCCGGAGAAGCAGAAGCAGAACCTGAAGCAAAAACGGAAGCAGGAGAAGCAGAAGAAGCAGAATCTGGAGAAGCTGAATGAGAAGCTGAAGGAGAAGCAGAAGCTGAAAGAGAATCAAAACAGAACGAGACGCAGAAGAAACAGAAGAAGCAGTAGCAGTTGCAGCAGAAGCAGAAGGAGAAGCAGGAAGAAAAGCAGAAGAACGAGAAGGAGAAGGAGAAACAGAAGGAGAAGCAGAAGGAGAATCAGAATGA